>NW_027440485.1:0-94970 GCF_031893055.1 Leptodactylus fuscus | reverse complement strand
GTCCCAGAAGTTCCATTGCGATTTCATCGGGTTCTGTGATGATGACATGGCGTTCCATTGCGATGTCATCTAGTCCTGTGAGGATGTCCCAGAGTTCCATTGGCCTCCACCCAATGGGTTATTCATTTAGTGACTACGCTCCCCATGGCCCTTGACGGGATTTGAACTCAGGACCTCAGCGTTTCACAGCGAACTGCTAACCACTGAGCCACCGCACTTCCTGACTAATCTCATGGACAAGACCATATACATTCCAAACAAATCCTAGACAAGCAATAATCTATCAGCGCTATACAGCTCATTGAAGAGTGCATCATTAGGTCAGCAGATTGGTTGAGGCTACAAGTGCGGCGGTTCCATGGCTTAGTGGTCAGAGCTGCAGACTTGCGACCACAGGGTCGAGAGTTCGAATCCCCTCAGGGAGTGTGATTTATGCGAGTTTTTGCCCAAACCTCCCGTCCAACCGTCAGACTTTTAACGTTATTTTTAGCCCTTCACAATCTCACGTCTAGTTCCTGGACAATGACCATATGCATCAAAAAGAACATCTTAAACCCATGACAAACATTTCTCCTAACTATACAGGGCAGGGCAGCACAGAGGCTTAGCACGGGTAGCACGGTGGCTCAGCGGTTAGCAGCGTGGTCTTAAAGCACCTTACAACGCTGGTGTCCTAGGTTCGAATCCCGCCATGAGCCTTAGGGAACGGTCCTGCTAGTTGGTGCCAGAAAGTGTGGGAAGTGTCTGCAGTGTTGTAGTCCTCTCCGAGGGACCGATTGGGAGCGTCATCCTGTATGATAGAGTGATCCAAAGTGGGTGCAGAAGGGTAGGGGGCAGGATGGAGGGAACAGAGAAGAGAAAAGGTGTATCAGATAGGGGTATACCATGGGCCTCAGAGAAGGGGGTTTGGGGAAGTGTGTAAGGTAGGGGTGTGTAGCCTGCGAGTGGACATGTGGGCAAACTAGGGGGTGTAAAGGTAGACTAGGGAGGGAGTTGGGAGATAAGAAGTGCCATTGCGATGCCAAAAAGTGACAATATCATCGAGTTCCGTGTTGACGTCCTGGAAGTTCATCGAGCTCCGTGATGCCGTCCTGGAAGTTCCACCACGATGTCATCGAGTTCCGTGATGCCGTCCTTGAAGTTCCACCGCAATGTCATCGAGTTCCGTGACGGCTTGGCAGTTCCACCACGATGTCATCGAGTTCCGTGATGCCGTCCTTGAAGTTCCACCGTGATGTCATCGAGTTCCGTGTTGACATCCCAGACATTCCATTGCGATGTCATTGAGTTCTGTGTTGACGTCCCAGAAGTTCCATTGCGATTTCATCGGGTTCTGTGATGATGACATGGCGTTCCATTGCGATGTCATCTAGTCCTGTGAGGATGTCCCAGAGTTCCATTGGCCTCCACCCAATGGGTTATTCATTTAGTGACTACGCTCCCCATGGCCCTTGACAGGATTTGAACTCAGGACCTCAGCGTTTCACAGCGAACTGCTAACCACTGAGCCACCGCACTTCCTGACTAATCTCATGGACAAGACCATATACATTCCAAACAAATCCTAGACAAGCAATAATCTATCAGCGCTATACAGCTCATTGAAGAGTGCATCATTAGGTCAGCAGATTGGTTGAGGATACAAGGGCAGCGGTTCCATGGCTTAGTGGACAGAGCTGCAGCCTTGCGACCGCAGGGTCGAGAGTTCAAATCCCCTCAGGGCGTGTGAGTTACGTGAGTTTTTGCCCAAACCACCCGTCCAACCGTCAGACTTTTAACGTTATTTTTAGCCCTTCACAATCTCACGTCTAGTTCCTGGACAATGACCATATGCATCAAAAAGAACATCTTATCCGAGCAATAATCTATCAGAGCTATCCAGCTCATTGAAGAGTGCCTCATTAGGTCAGCAGATTGGTTAAAGCTGCAAGTGCGGCGGTTCCGTGGCTCAGTGGTTAGAGCTACGCCCTTGCGACCATGGGGTCGAGAGTTCAAATCCCCTCAGGTCGTGTGTCTTATGCGAGTTTTTGCCCAAACCACCCGTCCAACGTCATTGAAGAGTGCATCATTAGGTCAGCAGATTGGTTGAGGCTACAAGTGCGGCGGTTCCATGGCTTAGTGGTCAGAGCTGCAGACTTGCGACCACAGGGTCGAGAGTTCAAATCCCCTCAGGGAGTGTGATTTATGCGAGTTTTTGCCCAAACCTCCCGTCCAACCGTCAGACTTTTAACGTTATTTTTAGCCCTTCACAATCTCACGTCTAGTTCCTGGACAATGACCATATGCATCAAAAAGAATATCTTAAACCCATGACAAACATTTCTCCTAACTATACAGGGCAGGGCAGCACAGAGGCTTAGCACGGGTAGCACGGTGGCTCAGCGGTTAGCAGCGTGGTCTTAAAGCACCTTACAACGCTGGTGTCCTAGGTTCGAATCCCGCCATGAGCCTTAGGGAACGGTCCTGCTAGTTGGTGCCAGAAAGTGTGGGAAGTGTCTGCAGTGTTGTAGTCCTCTCCGAGGGACCGATTGGGAGCGTCATCCTGTATGATAGAGTGATCCAAAGTGGGTGCAGATGGGTAGGGGGCAGGATGGAGGGAACAGAGAAGAGAAAAGGTGTATCAGATAGGGGTATACCATGGGCCTCAGAGAAGGGGGTTTGGGGAAGTGTGTAAGGTAGGGGTGTGTAGCCTGCGAGTGGACATGTGGGCAAACTAGGGGGTGTAAAGGTAAACTAGGGAGGGAGTTGGGAGATAAGAAGTGCCATTGCGATGCCAAAAAGTGACAATATCATCGAGTTCCGTGATGCCGTCCTTGAAGTTCCACGGCGCTGTCATCGAGTTCCGTGTTGACGTCCTGGAAGTTCATCGAGCTCCGTGATGCCGTCCTGGAAGTTCCACCACGATGTCATCGAGTTCCGTGATGCCGTCCTTGAAGTTCCACCGTGATGTCATCGACTTCCACGATGCCGACCTTGAAGTTCCACGGCGCTGTCATCGAGTTCCGTGTTGACGTCCTGGAAGTTCATCGAGCTCCGTGATGCCGTCCTTGAAGTTCCACCGTGATGTCATCGAGTTCCGTGTTGACATCCCAGACATTCCATTGCGATGTCATTGAGTTCTGTGTTGACGTCCCAGAAGTTCCATTGCGATTTCATCGGGTTCTGTGATGATGACATGGCGTTCCATTGCGATGTCATCTAGTCCTGTGAGGATGTCCCAGAGTTCCATTGGCCTCCACCCAATGGGTTATTCATTTAGTGACTACGCTCCCCATGGCCCTTGACGGGATTTGAACTCAGGACCTCAGCGTTTCACAGCGAACTGCTAACCACTGAGCCACCGCACTTCCTGACTAATCTCATGGACAAGACCATATACATTCCAAACAAATCCTAGACAAGCAATAATCTATCAGCGCTATACAGCTCATTGAAGAGTGCATCATTAGGTCAGCAGATTGGTTGAGGATACAAGTGCGGCGGTTCCATGGCTTAGTGGTCAGAGCTGCAGCCTTGCGACCGCAGGGTCGAGAGTTCAAATCCCCTCAGGGCGTGTGAGTTACGTGAGTTTTTGCCCAAACCACCCGTCCAACCGTCAGACTTTTAACGTTATTTTTAGCCCTTCACAATCTCACGTCTAGTTCCTGGACAATGACCATATGCATCAAAAAGAACATCTTAAACCCATGACAAACATTTCTCCTAACTATACAGGGCAGGGCAGCACAGAGGCTTAGCACGGGTAGCACGGTGGCTCAGCGGTTAGCAGCGTGGTCTTAAAGCACCTTACAACGCTGGTGTCCTAGGTTCGAATCCCGCCATGAGCCTTAGGGAACGGTCCTGCTAGTTGGTGCCAGAAAGTGTGGGAAGTGTCTGCAGTGTTGTAGTCCTCTCCGAGGGACCGATTGGGAGCGTCATCCTGTATGATAGAGTGATCCAAAGTGGGTGCAGAAGGGTAGGGGGCAGGATGGAGGGAACAGAGAAGAGAAAAGGTGTATCAGATAGGGGTATACCATGGGCCTCAGAGAAGGGGGTTTGGGGAAGTGTGTAAGGTAGGGGTGTGTAGCCTGCGAGTGGACATGTGGGCAAACTAGGGGGTGTAAAGGTAGACTAGGGAGGGAGTTGGGAGATAAGAAGTGCCATTGCGATGCCAAAAAGTGACAATATCATCGAGTTCCGTGATGCCGTCCCAGAAGATTCACCGCAATGTCATCGAGTTCCATGATGCCGTCCTTGAAGTTCCACAGCGCTGTCATCGAGTTCCGTGTTGACGTCCTGGAAGTTCATCGAGCTCCGTGATGCCGTCCTGGAAGTTCCATTGCGATGTCATCTAGTCCTGTGAGGATGTCCCAGCGTTCCATGTCATCGAGTTCTGTGATGCTGTCCTTGAAGTTCCACCGTGATGTCATCGAGTTCCACGATGCCGACCTTGAAGTTCCACGGCGCTGTCATCGAGTTCCGTGTTGACGTCCTGGAAGTTCATCGAGCTCCGTGATGCCGTCCTGGAAGTTCCACCACGATGTCATCGAGTTCCGTGATGCCGTCCTTGAAGTTCCACCGCAATGTCATCGAGTTCCGTGACGGCTTGGCAGTTCCACCACGATGTCATCGAGTTCCGTGATGCCGTCCTTGAAGTTCCACCGTGATGTCATCGAGTTCCGTGTTGACATCCCAGACATTCCATTGCGATGTCATTGAGTTCTGTGTTGACGTCCCAGAAGTTCCATTGCGATTTCATCGGGTTCTGTGATGATGACATGGCGTTCCATTGCGATGTCATCTAGTCCTGTGAGGATGTCCCAGCGTTCCATTGGCCTCCACCCAATGGGTTATTCATTTAGTAACTACGCTCCCCATGGCCCTTGACGGGATTTGAACTCAGGACCTCAGCGTTTCACAGCGAACTGCTAACCACTGAGCCACCGCACTTCCTGACTAATCTCATGGACAAGACCATATACATTCCAAACAAATCCTAGACAAGCAATAATCTATCAGCGCTATACAGCTCATTGAAGAGTGCATCATTAGGTCAGCAGATTGGTTGAGGATACAAGTGCGGCGGTTCCATGGCTTAGTGGTCAGAGCTGCAGCCTTGCGACCGCAGGGTCGAGAGTTCAAATCCCCTCAGGGCGTGTGAGTTACGTGAGTTTTTGCCCAAACCACCCGTCCAACCGTCAGACTTTTAACGTTATTTTTAGCCCTTCACAATCTCACGTCTAGTTCCTGGACAATGACCATATGCATCAAAAAGAACATCTTATCCGAGCAATAATCTATCAGAGCTATCCAGCTCATTGAAGAGTGCCTCATTAGGTCAGCAGATTGGTTAAAGCTGCAAGTGCGGCGGTTCCGTGGCTCAGTGGTTAGAGCTACGCCCTTGCGACCATGGGGTCGAGAGTTCAAATCCCCTCAGGTCGTGTGTCTTATGCGAGTTTTTGCCCAAACCACCCGTCCAACGTCATTGAAGAGTGCATCATTAGGTCAGCAGATTGGTTGAGGCTACAAGTGCGGCGGTTCCATGGCTTAGTGGTCAGAGCTGCAGACTTGCGACCACAGGGTCGAGAGTTCAAATCCCCTCAGGGAGTGTGATTTATGCGAGTTTTTGCCCAAACCTCCCGTCCAACCGTCAGACTTTTAACGTTATTTTTAGCCCTTCACAATCTCACGTCTAGTTCCTGGACAATGACCATATGCATCAAAAAGAACATCTTAAACCCATGACAAACATTTCTCCTAACTATACAGGGCAGGGCAGCACAGAGGCTTAGCACGGGTAGCACGGTGGCTCAGCGGTTAGCAGCGTGGTCTTAAAGCACCTTACAACGCTGGTGTCCTAGGTTCGAATCCCGCCATGAGCCTTAGGGAACGGTCCTGCTAGTTGGTGCCAGAAAGTGTGGGAAGTGTCTGCAGTGTTGTAGTCCTCTCCGAGGGACCGATTGGGAGCGTCATCCTGTATGATAGAGTGATCCAAAGTGGGTGCAGATGGGTAGGGGGCAGGATGGAGGGAACAGAGAAGAGAAAAGGTGTATCAGATAGGGGTATACCATGGGCCACAGAGAAGGGGGTTTGGGGAAGTGTGTAAGGTAGGGGTGTGTAGCCTGCGAGTGGACATGTGGGCAAACTAGGGGGTGTAAAGGTAGACGAGGGAGTTGGGAGATAAGAAGTGCCATTGCGATGCCAAAAAGTGACAATATCATCGAGTTCCGTGTTGACGTCCTGGAAGTTCATCGAGCTCCGTGATGCCGTCCTGGAAGTTCCACCACGATGTCATCGAGTTCCGTGATGCCGTCCTTGAAGTTCCACCGCAATGTCATCGAGTTCCGTGACGGCTTGGCAGTTCCACCACGATGTCATCGAGTTCCGTGATGCCGTCCTTGAAGTTCCACCGTGATGTCATCGAGTTCCGTGTTGACATCCCAGACATTCCATTGCGATGTCATTGAGTTCTGTGTTGACGTCCCAGAAGTTCCATTGCGATTTCATCGGGTTCTGTGATGATGACATGGCGTTCCATTGCGATGTCATCTAGTCCTGTGAGGATGTCCCAGAGTTCCATTGGCCTCCACCCAATGGGTTATTCATTTAGTGACTACGCTCCCCATGGCCCTTGACGGGATTTGAACTCAGGACCTCAGCGTTTCACAGCGAACTGCTAACCACTGAGCCACCGCACTTCCTGACTAATCTCATGGACAAGACCATATACATTCCAAACAAATCCTAGACAAGCAATAATCTATCAGCGCTATACAGCTCATTGAAGAGTGCATCATTAGGTCAGCAGATTGGTTGAGGCTACAAGTGCGGCGGTTCCATGGCTTAGTGGTCAGAGCTGCAGACTTGCGACCACAGGGTCGAGAGTTCGAATCCCCTCAGGGAGTGTGATTTATGCGAGTTTTTGCCCAAACCTCCCGTCCAACCGTCAGACTTTTAACGTTATTTTTAGCCCTTCACAATCTCACGTCTAGTTCCTGGACAATGACCATATGCATCAAAAAGAACATCTTAAACCCATGACAAACATTTCTCCTAACTATACAGGGCAGGGCAGCACAGAGGCTTAGCACGGGTAGCACGGTGGCTCAGCGGTTAGCAGCGTGGTCTTAAAGCACCTTACAACGCTGGTGTCCTAGGTTCGAATCCCGCCATGAGCCTTAGGGAACGGTCCTGCTAGTTGGTGCCAGAAAGTGTGGGAAGTGTCTGCAGTGTTGTAGTCCTCTCCGAGGGACCGATTGGGAGCGTCATCCTGTATGATAGAGTGATCCAAAGTGGGTGCAGAAGGGTAGGGGGCAGGATGGAGGGAACAGAGAAGAGAAAAGGTGTATCAGATAGGGGTATACCATGGGCCTCAGAGAAGGGGGTTTGGGGAAGTGTGTAAGGTAGGGGTGTGTAGCCTGCGAGTGGACATGTGGGCAAACTAGGGGGTGTAAAGGTAGACTAGGGAGGGAGTTGGGAGATAAGAAGTGCCATTGCGATGCCAAAAAGTGACAATATCATCGAGTTCCGTGTTGACGTCCTGGAAGTTCATCGAGCTCCGTGATGCCGTCCTGGAAGTTCCACCACGATGTCATCGAGTTCCGTGATGCCGTCCTTGAAGTTCCACCGCAATGTCATCGAGTTCCGTGACGGCTTGGCAGTTCCACCACGATGTCATCGAGTTCCGTGATGCCGTCCTTGAAGTTCCACCGTGATGTCATCGAGTTCCGTGTTGACATCCCAGACATTCCATTGCGATGTCATTGAGTTCTGTGTTGACGTCCCAGAAGTTCCATTGCGATTTCATCGGGTTCTGTGATGATGACATGGCGTTCCATTGCGATGTCATCTAGTCCTGTGAGGATGTCCCAGAGTTCCATTGGCCTCCACCCAATGGGTTATTCATTTAGTGACTACGCTCCCCATGGCCCTTGACAGGATTTGAACTCAGGACCTCAGCGTTTCACAGCGAACTGCTAACCACTGAGCCACCGCACTTCCTGACTAATCTCATGGACAAGACCATATACATTCCAAACAAATCCTAGACAAGCAATAATCTATCAGCGCTATACAGCTCATTGAAGAGTGCATCATTAGGTCAGCAGATTGGTTGAGGATACAAGGGCAGCGGTTCCATGGCTTAGTGGACAGAGCTGCAGCCTTGCGACCGCAGGGTCGAGAGTTCAAATCCCCTCAGGGCGTGTGAGTTACGTGAGTTTTTGCCCAAACCACCCGTCCAACCGTCAGACTTTTAACGTTATTTTTAGCCCTTCACAATCTCACGTCTAGTTCCTGGACAATGACCATATGCATCAAAAAGAACATCTTATCCGAGCAATAATCTATCAGAGCTATCCAGCTCATTGAAGAGTGCCTCATTAGGTCAGCAGATTGGTTAAAGCTGCAAGTGCGGCGGTTCCGTGGCTCAGTGGTTAGAGCTACGCCCTTGCGACCATGGGGTCGAGAGTTCAAATCCCCTCAGGTCGTGTGTCTTATGCGAGTTTTTGCCCAAACCACCCGTCCAACGTCATTGAAGAGTGCATCATTAGGTCAGCAGATTGGTTGAGGCTACAAGTGCGGCGGTTCCATGGCTTAGTGGTCAGAGCTGCAGACTTGCGACCACAGGGTCGAGAGTTCAAATCCCCTCAGGGAGTGTGATTTATGCGAGTTTTTGCCCAAACCTCCCGTCCAACCGTCAGACTTTTAACGTTATTTTTAGCCCTTCACAATCTCACGTCTAGTTCCTGGACAATGACCATATGCATCAAAAAGAACATCTTAAACCCATGACAAACATTTCTCCTAACTATACAGGGCAGGGCAGCACAGAGGCTTAGCACGGGTAGCACGGTGGCTCAGCGGTTAGCAGCGTGGTCTTAAAGCACCTTACAACGCTGGTGTCCTAGGTTCGAATCCCGCCATGAGCCTTAGGGAACGGTCCTGCTAGTTGGTGCCAGAAAGTGTGGGAAGTGTCTGCAGTGTTGTAGTCCTCTCCGAGGGACCGATTGGGAGCGTCATCCTGTATGATAGAGTGATCCAAAGTGGGTGCAGATGGGTAGGGGGCAGGATGGAGGGAACAGAGAAGAGAAAAGGTGTATCAGATAGGGGTATACCATGGGCCTCAGAGAAGGGGGTTTGGGGAAGTGTGTAAGGTAGGGGTGTGTAGCCTGCGAGTGGACATGTGGGCAAACTAGGGGGTGTAAAGGTAAACTAGGGAGGGAGTTGGGAGATAAGAAGTGCCATTGCGATGCCAAAAAGTGACAATATCATCGAGTTCCGTGATGCCGTCCTTGAAGTTCCACGGCGCTGTCATCGAGTTCCGTGTTGACGTCCTGGAAGTTCATCGAGCTCCGTGATGCCGTCCTGGAAGTTCCACCACGATGTCATCGAGTTCCGTGATGCCGTCCTTGAAGTTCCACCGTGATGTCATCGACTTCCACGATGCCGACCTTGAAGTTCCACGGCGCTGTCATCGAGTTCCGTGTTGACGTCCTGGAAGTTCATCGAGCTCCGTGATGCCGTCCTTGAAGTTCCACCGTGATGTCATCGAGTTCCGTGTTGACATCCCAGACATTCCATTGCGATGTCATTGAGTTCTGTGTTGACGTCCCAGAAGTTCCATTGCGATTTCATCGGGTTCTGTGATGATGACATGGCGTTCCATTGCGATGTCATCTAGTCCTGTGAGGATGTCCCAGAGTTCCATTGGCCTCCACCCAATGGGTTATTCATTTAGTGACTACGCTCCCCATGGCCCTTGACGGGATTTGAACTCAGGACCTCAGCGTTTCACAGCGAACTGCTAACCACTGAGCCACCGCACTTCCTGACTAATCTCATGGACAAGACCATATACATTCCAAACAAATCCTAGACAAGCAATAATCTATCAGCGCTATACAGCTCATTGAAGAGTGCATCATTAGGTCAGCAGATTGGTTGAGGATACAAGTGCGGCGGTTCCATGGCTTAGTGGTCAGAGCTGCAGCCTTGCGACCGCAGGGTCGAGAGTTCAAATCCCCTCAGGGCGTGTGAGTTACGTGAGTTTTTGCCCAAACCACCCGTCCAACCGTCAGACTTTTAACGTTATTTTTAGCCCTTCACAATCTCACGTCTAGTTCCTGGACAATGACCATATGCATCAAAAAGAACATCTTAAACCCATGACAAACATTTCTCCTAACTATACAGGGCAGGGCAGCACAGAGGCTTAGCACGGGTAGCACGGTGGCTCAGCGGTTAGCAGCGTGGTCTTAAAGCACCTTACAACGCTGGTGTCCTAGGTTCGAATCCCGCCATGAGCCTTAGGGAACGGTCCTGCTAGTTGGTGCCAGAAAGTGTGGGAAGTGTCTGCAGTGTTGTAGTCCTCTCCGAGGGACCGATTGGGAGCGTCATCCTGTATGATAGAGTGATCCAAAGTGGGTGCAGAAGGGTAGGGGGCAGGATGGAGGGAACAGAGAAGAGAAAAGGTGTATCAGATAGGGGTATACCATGGGCCTCAGAGAAGGGGGTTTGGGGAAGTGTGTAAGGTAGGGGTGTGTAGCCTGCGAGTGGACATGTGGGCAAACTAGGGGGTGTAAAGGTAGACTAGGGAGGGAGTTGGGAGATAAGAAGTGCCATTGCGATGCCAAAAAGTGACAATATCATCGAGTTCCGTGATGCCGTCCCAGAAGATTCACTGCAATGTCATCGAGTTCCATGATGCCGTCCTTGAAGTTCCACAGCGCTGTCATCGAGTTCCGTGTTGACGTCCTGGAAGTTCATCGAGCTCCGTGATGCCGTCCTGGAAGTTCCATTGCGATGTCATCTAGTCCTGTGAGGATGTCCCAGCGTTCCATGTCATCGAGTTCTGTGATGCTGTCCTTGAAGTTCCACCGTGATGTCATCGAGTTCCACGATGCCGACCTTGAAGTTCCACGGCGCTGTCATCGAGTTCCGTGTTGACGTCCTGGAAGTTCATCGAGCTCCGTGATGCCGTCCTGGAAGTTCCACCACGATGTCATCGAGTTCCGTGATGCCGTCCTTGAAGTTCCACCGCAATGTCATCGAGTTCCGTGACGGCTTGGCAGTTCCACCACGATGTCATCGAGTTCCGTGATGCCGTCCTTGAAGTTCCACCGTGATGTCATCGAGTTCCGTGTTGACATCCCAGACATTCCATTGCGATGTCATTGAGTTCTGTGTTGACGTCCCAGAAGTTCCATTGCGATTTCATCGGGTTCTGTGATGATGACATGGCGTTCCATTGCGATGTCATCTAGTCCTGTGAGGATGTCCCAGCGTTCCATTGGCCTCCACCCAATGGGTTATTCATTTAGTAACTACGCTCCCCATGGCCCTTGACGGGATTTGAACTCAGGACCTCAGCGTTTCACAGCGAACTGCTAACCACTGAGCCACCGCACTTCCTGACTAATCTCATGGACAAGACCATATACATTCCAAACAAATCCTAGACAAGCAATAATCTATCAGCGCTATACAGCTCATTGAAGAGTGCATCATTAGGTCAGCAGATTGGTTGAGGATACAAGTGCGGCGGTTCCATGGCTTAGTGGTCAGAGCTGCAGCCTTGCGACCGCAGGGTCGAGAGTTCAAATCCCCTCAGGGCGTGTGAGTTACGTGAGTTTTTGCCCAAACCACCCGTCCAACCGTCAGACTTTTAACGTTATTTTTAGCCCTTCACAATCTCACGTCTAGTTCCTGGACAATGACCATATGCATCAAAAAGAACATCTTATCCGAGCAATAATCTATCAGAGCTATCCAGCTCATTGAAGAGTGCCTCATTAGGTCAGCAGATTGGTTAAAGCTGCAAGTGCGGCGGTTCCGTGGCTCAGTGGTTAGAGCTACGCCCTTGCGACCATGGGGTCGAGAGTTCAAATCCCCTCAGGTCGTGTGTCTTATGCGAGTTTTTGCCCAAACCACCCGTCCAACGTCATTGAAGAGTGCATCATTAGGTCAGCAGATTGGTTGAGGCTACAAGTGCGGCGGTTCCATGGCTTAGTGGTCAGAGCTGCAGACTTGCGACCACAGGGTCGAGAGTTCAAATCCCCTCAGGGAGTGTGATTTATGCGAGTTTTTGCCCAAACCTCCCGTCCAACCGTCAGACTTTTAACGTTATTTTTAGCCCTTCACAATCTCACGTCTAGTTCCTGGACAATGACCATATGCATCAAAAAGAACATCTTAAACCCATGACAAACATTTCTCCTAACTATACAGGGCAGGGCAGCACAGAGGCTTAGCACGGGTAGCACGGTGGCTCAGCGGTTAGCAGCGTGGTCTTAAAGCACCTTACAACGCTGGTGTCCTAGGTTCGAATCCCGCCATGAGCCTTAGGGAACGGTCCTGCTAGTTGGTGCCAGAAAGTGTGGGAAGTGTCTGCAGTGTTGTAGTCCTCTCCGAGGGACCGATTGGGAGCGTCATCCTGTATGATAGAGTGATCCAAAGTGGGTGCAGAAGGGTAGGGGGCAGGATGGAGGGAACAGAGAAGAGAAAAGGTGTATCAGATAGGGGTATACCATGGGCCTCAGAGAAGGGGGTTTGGGGAAGTGTGTAAGGTAGGGGTGTGTAGCCTGCGAGTGGACATGTGGGCAAACTAGGGGGTGTAAAGGTAGACTAGGGAGGGAGTTGGGAGATAAGAAGTGCCATTGCGATGCCAAAAAGTGACAATATCATCGAGTTCCGTGTTGACGTCCTGGAAGTTCATCGAGCTCCGTGATGCCGTCCTGGAAGTTCCACCACGATGTCATCGAGTTCCGTGATGCCGTCCTTGAAGTTCCACCGCAATGTCATCGAGTTCCGTGACGGCTTGGCAGTTCCACCACGATGTCATCGAGTTCCGTGATGCCGTCCTTGAAGTTCCACCGTGATGTCATCGAGTTCCGTGTTGACATCCCAGACATTCCATTGCGATGTCATTGAGTTCTGTGTTGACGTCCCAGAAGTTCCATTGCGATTTCATCGGGTTCTGTGATGATGACATGGCGTTCCATTGCGATGTCATCTAGTCCTGTGAGGATGTCCCAGAGTTCCATTGGCCTCCACCCAATGGGTTATTCATTTAGTGACTACGCTCCCCATGGCCCTTGACAGGATTTGAACTCAGGACCTCAGCGTTTCACAGCGAACTGCTAACCACTGAGCCACCGCACTTCCTGACTAATCTCATGGACAAGACCATATACATTCCAAACAAATCCTAGACAAGCAATAATCTATCAGCGCTATACAGCTCATTGAAGAGTGCATCATTAGGTCAGCAGATTGGTTGAGGATACAAGGGCAGCGGTTCCATGGCTTAGTGGACAGAGCTGCAGCCTTGCGACCGCAGGGTCGAGAGTTCAAATCCCCTCAGGGCGTGTGAGTTACGTGAGTTTTTGCCCAAACCACCCGTCCAACCGTCAGACTTTTAACGTTATTTTTAGCCCTTCACAATCTCACGTCTAGTTCCTGGACAATGACCATATGCATCAAAAAGAACATCTTATCCGAGCAATAATCTATCAGAGCTATCCAGCTCATTGAAGAGTGCCTCATTAGGTCAGCAGATTGGTTAAAGCTGCAAGTGCGGCGGTTCCGTGGCTCAGTGGTTAGAGCTACGCCCTTGCGACCATGGGGTCGAGAGTTCAAATCCCCTCAGGTCGTGTGTCTTATGCGAGTTTTTGCCCAAACCACCCGTCCAACGTCATTGAAGAGTGCATCATTAGGTCAGCAGATTGGTTGAGGCTACAAGTGCGGCGGTTCCATGGCTTAGTGGTCAGAGCTGCAGACTTGCGACCACAGGGTCGAGAGTTCAAATCCCCTCAGGGAGTGTGATTTATGCGAGTTTTTGCCCAAACCTCCCGTCCAACCGTCAGACTTTTAACGTTATTTTTAGCCCTTCACAATCTCACGTCTAGTTCCTGGACAATGACCATATGCATCAAAAAGAATATCTTAAACCCATGACAAACATTTCTCCTAACTATACAGGGCAGGGCAGCACAGAGGCTTAGCACGGGTAGCACGGTGGCTCAGCGGTTAGCAGCGTGGTCTTAAAGCACCTTACAACGCTGGTGTCCTAGGTTCGAATCCCGCCATGAGCCTTAGGGAACGGTCCTGCTAGTTGGTGCCAGAAAGTGTGGGAAGTGTCTGCAGTGTTGTAGTCCTCTCCGAGGGACCGATTGGGAGCGTCATCCTGTATGATAGAGTGATCCAAAGTGGGTGCAGATGGGTAGGGGGCAGGATGGAGGGAACAGAGAAGAGAAAAGGTGTATCAGATAGGGGTATACCATGGGCCTCAGAGAAGGGGGTTTGGGGAAGTGTGTAAGGTAGGGGTGTGTAGCCTGCGAGTGGACATGTGGGCAAACTAGGGGGTGTAAAGGTAAACTAGGGAGGGAGTTGGGAGATAAGAAGTGCCATTGCGATGCCAAAAAGTGACAATATCATCGAGTTCTGTGATGCCGTCCTTGAAGTTCCACGGCGCTGTCATCGAGTTCCGTGTTGACGTCCTGGAAGTTCATCGAGCTCCGTGATGCCGTCCTGGAAGTTCCACCACGATGTCATCGAGTTCCGTGATGCCGTCCTTGAAGTTCCACCGTGATGTCATCGACTTCCACGATGCCGACCTTGAAGTTCCACGGCGCTGTCATCGAGTTCCGTGTTGACGTCCTGGAAGTTCATCGAGCTCCGTGATGCCGTCCTTGAAGTTCCACCGTGATGTCATCGAGTTCCGTGTTGACATCCCAGACATTCCATTGCGATGTCATTGAGTTCTGTGTTGACGTCCCAGAAGTTCCATTGCGATTTCATCGGGTTCTGTGATGATGACATGGCGTTCCATTGCGATGTCATCTAGTCCTGTGAGGATGTCCCAGAGTTCCATTGGCCTCCACCCAATGGGTTATTCATTTAGTGACTACGCTCCCCATGGCCCTTGACGGGATTTGAACTCAGGACCTCAGCGTTTCACAGCGAACTGCTAACCACTGAGCCACCGCACTTCCTGACTAATCTCATGGACAAGACCATATACATTCCAAACAAATCCTAGACAAGCAATAATCTATCAGCGCTATACAGCTCATTGAAGAGTGCATCATTAGGTCAGCAGATTGGTTGAGGATACAAGTGCGGCGGTTCCATGGCTTAGTGGTCAGAGCTGCAGCCTTGCGACCGCAGGGTCGAGAGTTCAAATCCCCTCAGGGCGTGTGAGTTACGTGAGTTTTTGCCCAAACCACCCGTCCAACCGTCAGACTTTTAACGTTATTTTTAGCCCTTCACAATCTCACGTCTAGTTCCTGGACAATGACCATATGCATCAAAAAGAACATCTTAAACCCATGACAAACATTTCTCCTAACTATACAGGGCAGGGCAGCACAGAGGCTTAGCACGGGTAGCACGGTGGCTCAGCGGTTAGCAGCGTGGTCTTAAAGCACCTTACAACGCTGGTGTCCTAGGTTCGAATCCCGCCATGAGCCTTAGGGAACGGTCCTGCTAGTTGGTGCCAGAAAGTGTGGGAAGTGTCTGCAGTGTTGTAGTCCTCTCCGAGGGACCGATTGGGAGCGTCATCCTGTATGATAGAGTGATCCAAAGTGGGTGCAGAAGGGTAGGGGGCAGGATGGAGGGAACAGAGAAGAGAAAAGGTGTATCAGATAGGGGTATACCATGGGCCTCAGAGAAGGGGGTTTGGGGAAGTGTGTAAGGTAGGGGTGTGTAGCCTGCGAGTGGACATGTGGGCAAACTAGGGGGTGTAAAGGTAGACTAGGGAGGGAGTTGGGAGATAAGAAGTGCCATTGCGATGCCAAAAAGTGACAATATCATCGAGTTCCGTGATGCCGTCCCAGAAGATTCACTGCAATGTCATCGAGTTCCATGATGCCGTCCTTGAAGTTCCACAGCGCTGTCATCGAGTTCCGTGTTGACGTCCTGGAAGTTCATCGAGCTCCGTGATGCCGTCCTGGAAGTTCCATTGCGATGTCATCTAGTCCTGTGAGGATGTCCCAGCGTTCCATGTCATCGAGTTCTGTGATGCTGTCCTTGAAGTTCCACCGTGATGTCATCGAGTTCCACGATGCCGACCTTGAAGTTCCACGGCGCTGTCATCGAGTTCCGTGTTGACGTCCTGGAAGTTCATCGAGCTCCGTGATGCCGTCCTGGAAGTTCCACCACGATGTCATCGAGTTCCGTGATGCCGTCCTTGAAGTTCCACCGCAATGTCATCGAGTTCCGTGACGGCTTGGCAGTTCCACCACGATGTCATCGAGTTCCGTGATGCCGTCCTTGAAGTTCCACCGTGATGTCATCGAGTTCCGTGTTGACATCCCAGACATTCCATTGCGATGTCATTGAGTTCTGTGTTGACGTCCCAGAAGTTCCATTGCGATTTCATCGGGTTCTGTGATGATGACATGGCGTTCCATTGCGATGTCATCTAGTCCTGTGAGGATGTCCCAGCGTTCCATTGGCCTCCACCCAATGGGTTATTCATTTAGTAACTACGCTCCCCATGGCCCTTGACGGGATTTGAACTCAGGACCTCAGCGTTTCACAGCGAACTGCTAACCACTGAGCCACCGCACTTCCTGACTAATCTCATGGACAAGACCATATACATTCCAAACAAATCCTAGACAAGCAATAATCTATCAGCGCTATACAGCTCATTGAAGAGTGCATCATTAGGTCAGCAGATTGGTTGAGGATACAAGTGCGGCGGTTCCATGGCTTAGTGGTCAGAGCTGCAGCCTTGCGACCGCAGGGTCGAGAGTTCAAATCCCCTCAGGGCGTGTGAGTTACGTGAGTTTTTGCCCAAACCACCCGTCCAACCGTCAGACTTTTAACGTTATTTTTAGCCCTTCACAATCTCACGTCTAGTTCCTGGACAATGACCATATGCATCAAAAAGAACATCTTATCCGAGCAATAATCTATCAGAGCTATCCAGCTCATTGAAGAGTGCCTCATTAGGTCAGCAGATTGGTTAAAGCTGCAAGTGCGGCGGTTCCGTGGCTCAGTGGTTAGAGCTACGCCCTTGCGACCATGGGGTCGAGAGTTCAAATCCCCTCAGGTCGTGTGTCTTATGCGAGTTTTTGCCCAAACCACCCGTCCAACGTCATTGAAGAGTGCATCATTAGGTCAGCAGATTGGTTGAGGCTACAAGTGCGGCGGTTCCATGGCTTAGTGGTCAGAGCTGCAGACTTGCGACCACAGGGTCGAGAGTTCAAATCCCCTCAGGGAGTGTGATTTATGCGAGTTTTTGCCCAAACCTCCCGTCCAACCGTCAGACTTTTAACGTTATTTTTAGCCCTTCACAATCTCACGTCTAGTTCCTGGACAATGACCATATGCATCAAAAAGAACATCTTAAACCCATGACAAACATTTCTCCTAACTATACAGGGCAGGGCAGCACAGAGGCTTAGCACGGGTAGCACGGTGGCTCAGCGGTTAGCAGCGTGGTCTTAAAGCACCTTACAACGCTGGTGTCCTAGGTTCGAATCCCGCCATGAGCCTTAGGGAACGGTCCTGCTAGTTGGTGCCAGAAAGTGTGGGAAGTGTCTGCAGTGTTGTAGTCCTCTCCGAGGGACCGATTGGGAGCGTCATCCTGTATGATAGAGTGATCCAAAGTGGGTGCAGATGGGTAGGGGGCAGGATGGAGGGAACAGAGAAGAGAAAAGGTGTATCAGATAGGGGTATACCATGGGCCACAGAGAAGGGGGTTTGGGGAAGTGTGTAAGGTAGGGGTGTGTAGCCTGCGAGTGGACATGTGGGCAAACTAGGGGGTGTAAAGGTAGACGAGGGAGTTGGGAGATAAGAAGTGCCATTGCGATGCCAAAAAGTGACAATATCATCGAGTTCCGTGTTGACGTCCTGGAAGTTCATCGAGCTCCGTGATGCCGTCCTGGAAGTTCCACCACGATGTCATCGAGTTCCGTGATGCCGTCCTTGAAGTTCCACCGCAATGTCATCGAGTTCCGTGACGGCTTGGCAGTTCCACCACGATGTCATCGAGTTCCGTGATGCCGTCCTTGAAGTTCCACCGTGATGTCATCGAGTTCCGTGTTGACATCCCAGACATTCCATTGCGATGTCATTGAGTTCTGTGTTGACGTCCCAGAAGTTCCATTGCGATTTCATCGGGTTCTGTGATGATGACATGGCGTTCCATTGCGATGTCATCTAGTCCTGTGAGGATGTCCCAGAGTTCCATTGGCCTCCACCCAATGGGTTATTCATTTAGTGACTACGCTCCCCATGGCCCTTGACGGGATTTGAACTCAGGACCTCAGCGTTTCACAGCGAACTGCTAACCACTGAGCCACCGCACTTCCTGACTAATCTCATGGACAAGACCATATACATTCCAAACAAATCCTAGACAAGCAATAATCTATCAGCGCTATACAGCTCATTGAAGAGTGCATCATTAGGTCAGCAGATTGGTTGAGGCTACAAGTGCGGCGGTTCCATGGCTTAGTGGTCAGAGCTGCAGACTTGCGACCACAGGGTCGAGAGTTCGAATCCCCTCAGGGAGTGTGATTTATGCGAGTTTTTGCCCAAACCTCCCGTCCAACCGTCAGACTTTTAACGTTATTTTTAGCCCTTCACAATCTCACGTCTAGTTCCTGGACAATGACCATATGCATCAAAAAGAACATCTTAAACCCATGACAAACATTTCTCCTAACTATACAGGGCAGGGCAGCACAGAGGCTTAGCACGGGTAGCACGGTGGCTCAGCGGTTAGCAGCGTGGTCTTAAAGCACCTTACAACGCTGGTGTCCTAGGTTCGAATCCCGCCATGAGCCTTAGGGAACGGTCCTGCTAGTTGGTGCCAGAAAGTGTGGGAAGTGTCTGCAGTGTTGTAGTCCTCTCCGAGGGACCGATTGGGAGCGTCATCCTGTATGATAGAGTGATCCAAAGTGGGTGCAGAAGGGTAGGGGGCAGGATGGAGGGAACAGAGAAGAGAAAAGGTGTATCAGATAGGGGTATACCATGGGCCTCAGAGAAGGGGGTTTGGGGAAGTGTGTAAGGTAGGGGTGTGTAGCCTGCGAGTGGACATGTGGGCAAACTAGGGGGTGTAAAGGTAGACTAGGGAGGGAGTTGGGAGATAAGAAGTGCCATTGCGATGCCAAAAAGTGACAATATCATCGAGTTCCGTGTTGACGTCCTGGAAGTTCATCGAGCTCCGTGATGCCGTCCTGGAAGTTCCACCACGATGTCATCGAGTTCCGTGATGCCGTCCTTGAAGTTCCACCGCAATGTCATCGAGTTCCGTGACGGCTTGGCAGTTCCACCACGATGTCATCGAGTTCCGTGATGCCGTCCTTGAAGTTCCACCGTGATGTCATCGAGTTCCGTGTTGACATCCCAGACATTCCATTGCGATGTCATTGAGTTCTGTGTTGACGTCCCAGAAGTTCCATTGCGATTTCATCGGGTTCTGTGATGATGACATGGCGTTCCATTGCGATGTCATCTAGTCCTGTGAGGATGTCCCAGAGTTCCATTGGCCTCCACCCAATGGGTTATTCATTTAGTGACTACGCTCCCCATGGCCCTTGACAGGATTTGAACTCAGGACCTCAGCGTTTCACAGCGAACTGCTAACCACTGAGCCACCGCACTTCCTGACTAATCTCATGGACAAGACCATATACATTCCAAACAAATCCTAGACAAGCAATAATCTATCAGCGCTATACAGCTCATTGAAGAGTGCATCATTAGGTCAGCAGATTGGTTGAGGATACAAGGGCAGCGGTTCCATGGCTTAGTGGACAGAGCTGCAGCCTTGCGACCGCAGGGTCGAGAGTTCAAATCCCCTCAGGGCGTGTGAGTTACGTGAGTTTTTGCCCAAACCACCCGTCCAACCGTCAGACTTTTAACGTTATTTTTAGCCCTTCACAATCTCACGTCTAGTTCCTGGACAATGACCATATGCATCAAAAAGAACATCTTATCCGAGCAATAATCTATCAGAGCTATCCAGCTCATTGAAGAGTGCCTCATTAGGTCAGCAGATTGGTTAAAGCTGCAAGTGCGGCGGTTCCGTGGCTCAGTGGTTAGAGCTACGCCCTTGCGACCATGGGGTCGAGAGTTCAAATCCCCTCAGGTCGTGTGTCTTATGCGAGTTTTTGCCCAAACCACCCGTCCAACGTCATTGAAGAGTGCATCATTAGGTCAGCAGATTGGTTGAGGCTACAAGTGCGGCGGTTCCATGGCTTAGTGGTCAGAGCTGCAGACTTGCGACCACAGGGTCGAGAGTTCAAATCCCCTCAGGGAGTGTGATTTATGCGAGTTTTTGCCCAAACCTCCCGTCCAACCGTCAGACTTTTAACGTTATTTTTAGCCCTTCACAATCTCACGTCTAGTTCCTGGACAATGACCATATGCATCAAAAAGAACATCTTAAACCCATGACAAACATTTCTCCTAACTATACAGGGCAGGGCAGCACAGAGGCTTAGCACGGGTAGCACGGTGGCTCAGCGGTTAGCAGCGTGGTCTTAAAGCACCTTACAACGCTGGTGTCCTAGGTTCGAATCCCGCCATGAGCCTTAGGGAACGGTCCTGCTAGTTGGTGCCAGAAAGTGTGGGAAGTGTCTGCAGTGTTGTAGTCCTCTCCGAGGGACCGATTGGGAGCGTCATCCTGTATGATAGAGTGATCCAAAGTGGGTGCAGATGGGTAGGGGGCAGGATGGAGGGAACAGAGAAGAGAAAAGGTGTATCAGATAGGGGTATACCATGGGCCTCAGAGAAGGGGGTTTGGGGAAGTGTGTAAGGTAGGGGTGTGTAGCCTGCGAGTGGACATGTGGGCAAACTAGGGGGTGTAAAGGTAAACTAGGGAGGGAGTTGGGAGATAAGAAGTGCCATTGCGATGCCAAAAAGTGACAATATCATCGAGTTCCGTGATGCCGTCCTTGAAGTTCCACGGCGCTGTCATCGAGTTCCGTGTTGACGTCCTGGAAGTTCATCGAGCTCCGTGATGCCGTCCTGGAAGTTCCACCACGATGTCATCGAGTTCCGTGATGCCGTCCTTGAAGTTCCACCGTGATGTCATCGACTTCCACGATGCCGACCTTGAAGTTCCACGGCGCTGTCATCGAGTTCCGTGTTGACGTCCTGGAAGTTCATCGAGCTCCGTGATGCCGTCCTTGAAGTTCCACCGTGATGTCATCGAGTTCCGTGTTGACATCCCAGACATTCCATTGCGATGTCATTGAGTTCTGTGTTGACGTCCCAGAAGTTCCATTGCGATTTCATCGGGTTCTGTGATGATGACATGGCGTTCCATTGCGATGTCATCTAGTCCTGTGAGGATGTCCCAGAGTTCCATTGGCCTCCACCCAATGGGTTATTCATTTAGTGACTACGCTCCCCATGGCCCTTGACGGGATTTGAACTCAGGACCTCAGCGTTTCACAGCGAACTGCTAACCACTGAGCCACCGCACTTCCTGACTAATCTCATGGACAAGACCATATACATTCCAAACAAATCCTAGACAAGCAATAATCTATCAGCGCTATACAGCTCATTGAAGAGTGCATCATTAGGTCAGCAGATTGGTTGAGGATACAAGTGCGGCGGTTCCATGGCTTAGTGGTCAGAGCTGCAGCCTTGCGACCGCAGGGTCGAGAGTTCAAATCCCCTCAGGGCGTGTGAGTTACGTGAGTTTTTGCCCAAACCACCCGTCCAACCGTCAGACTTTTAACGTTATTTTTAGCCCTTCACAATCTCACGTCTAGTTCCTGGACAATGACCATATGCATCAAAAAGAACATCTTAAACCCATGACAAACATTTCTCCTAACTATACAGGGCAGGGCAGCACAGAGGCTTAGCACGGGTAGCACGGTGGCTCAGCGGTTAGCAGCGTGGTCTTAAAGCACCTTACAACGCTGGTGTCCTAGGTTCGAATCCCGCCATGAGCCTTAGGGAACGGTCCTGCTAGTTGGTGCCAGAAAGTGTGGGAAGTGTCTGCAGTGTTGTAGTCCTCTCCGAGGGACCGATTGGGAGCGTCATCCTGTATGATAGAGTGATCCAAAGTGGGTGCAGAAGGGTAGGGGGCAGGATGGAGGGAACAGAGAAGAGAAAAGGTGTATCAGATAGGGGTATACCATGGGCCTCAGAGAAGGGGGTTTGGGGAAGTGTGTAAGGTAGGGGTGTGTAGCCTGCGAGTGGACATGTGGGCAAACTAGGGGGTGTAAAGGTAGACTAGGGAGGGAGTTGGGAGATAAGAAGTGCCATTGCGATGCCAAAAAGTGACAATATCATCGAGTTCCGTGATGCCGTCCCAGAAGATTCACCGCAATGTCATCGAGTTCCATGATGCCGTCCTTGAAGTTCCACAGCGCTGTCATCGAGTTCCGTGTTGACGTCCTGGAAGTTCATCGAGCTCCGTGATGCCGTCCTGGAAGTTCCATTGCGATGTCATCTAGTCCTGTGAGGATGTCCCAGCGTTCCATGTCATCGAGTTCTGTGATGCTGTCCTTGAAGTTCCACCGTGATGTCATCGAGTTCCACGATGCCGACCTTGAAGTTCCACGGCGCTGTCATCGAGTTCCGTGTTGACGTCCTGGAAGTTCATCGAGCTCCGTGATGCCGTCCTGGAAGTTCCACCACGATGTCATCGAGTTCCGTGATGCCGTCCTTGAAGTTCCACCGCAATGTCATCGAGTTCCGTGACGGCTTGGCAGTTCCACCACGATGTCATCGAGTTCCGTGATGCCGTCCTTGAAGTTCCACCGTGATGTCATCGAGTTCCGTGTTGACATCCCAGACATTCCATTGCGATGTCATTGAGTTCTGTGTTGACGTCCCAGAAGTTCCATTGCGATTTCATCGGGTTCTGTGATGATGACATGGCGTTCCATTGCGATGTCATCTAGTCCTGTGAGGATGTCCCAGCGTTCCATTGGCCTCCACCCAATGGGTTATTCATTTAGTAACTACGCTCCCCATGGCCCTTGACGGGATTTGAACTCAGGACCTCAGCGTTTCACAGCGAACTGCTAACCACTGAGCCACCGCACTTCCTGACTAATCTCATGGACAAGACCATATACATTCCAAACAAATCCTAGACAAGCAATAATCTATCAGCGCTATACAGCTCATTGAAGAGTGCATCATTAGGTCAGCAGATTGGTTGAGGATACAAGTGCGGCGGTTCCATGGCTTAGTGGTCAGAGCTGCAGCCTTGCGACCGCAGGGTCGAGAGTTCAAATCCCCTCAGGGCGTGTGAGTTACGTGAGTTTTTGCCCAAACCACCCGTCCAACCGTCAGACTTTTAACGTTATTTTTAGCCCTTCACAATCTCACGTCTAGTTCCTGGACAATGACCATATGCATCAAAAAGAACATCTTATCCGAGCAATAATCTATCAGAGCTATCCAGCTCATTGAAGAGTGCCTCATTAGGTCAGCAGATTGGTTAAAGCTGCAAGTGCGGCGGTTCCGTGGCTCAGTGGTTAGAGCTACGCCCTTGCGACCATGGGGTCGAGAGTTCAAATCCCCTCAGGTCGTGTGTCTTATGCGAGTTTTTGCCCAAACCACCCGTCCAACGTCATTGAAGAGTGCATCATTAGGTCAGCAGATTGGTTGAGGCTACAAGTGCGGCGGTTCCATGGCTTAGTGGTCAGAGCTGCAGACTTGCGACCACAGGGTCGAGAGTTCAAATCCCCTCAGGGAGTGTGATTTATGCGAGTTTTTGCCCAAACCTCCCGTCCAACCGTCAGACTTTTAACGTTATTTTTAGCCCTTCACAATCTCACGTCTAGTTCCTGGACAATGACCATATGCATCAAAAAGAACATCTTAAACCCATGACAAACATTTCTCCTAACTATACAGGGCAGGGCAGCACAGAGGCTTAGCACGGGTAGCACGGTGGCTCAGCGGTTAGCAGCGTGGTCTTAAAGCACCTTACAACGCTGGTGTCCTAGGTTCGAATCCCGCCATGAGCCTTAGGGAACGGTCCTGCTAGTTGGTGCCAGAAAGTGTGGGAAGTGTCTGCAGTGTTGTAGTCCTCTCCGAGGGACCGATTGGGAGCGTCATCCTGTATGATAGAGTGATCCAAAGTGGGTGCAGATGGGTAGGGGGCAGGATGGAGGGAACAGAGAAGAGAAAAGGTGTATCAGATAGGGGTATACCATGGGCCACAGAGAAGGGGGTTTGGGGAAGTGTGTAAGGTAGGGGTGTGTAGCCTGCGAGTGGACATGTGGGCAAACTAGGGGGTGTAAAGGTAGACGAGGGAGTTGGGAGATAAGAAGTGCCATTGCGATGCCAAAAAGTGACAATATCATCGAGTTCCGTGTTGACGTCCTGGAAGTTCATCGAGCTCCGTGATGCCGTCCTGGAAGTTCCACCACGATGTCATCGAGTTCCGTGATGCCGTCCTTGAAGTTCCACCGCAATGTCATCGAGTTCCGTGACGGCTTGGCAGTTCCACCACGATGTCATCGAGTTCCGTGATGCCGTCCTTGAAGTTCCACCGTGATGTCATCGAGTTCCGTGTTGACATCCCAGACATTCCATTGCGATGTCATTGAGTTCTGTGTTGACGTCCCAGAAGTTCCATTGCGATTTCATCGGGTTCTGTGATGATGACATAGCGTTCCATTGCGATGTCATCTAGTCCTGTGAGGATGTCCCAGAGTTCCATTGGCCTCCACCCAATGGGTTATTCATTTAGTGACTACGCTCCCCATGGCCCTTGACGGGATTTGAACTCAGGACCTCAGCGTTTCACAGCGAACTGCTAACCACTGAGCCACCGCACTTCCTGACTAATCTCATGGACAAGACCATATACATTCCAAACAAATCCTAGACAAGCAATAATCTATCAGCGCTATACAGCTCATTGAAGAGTGCATCATTAGGTCAGCAGATTGGTTGAGGCTACAAGTGCGGCGGTTCCATGGCTTAGTGGTCAGAGCTGCAGACTTGCGACCACAGGGTCGAGAGTTCGAATCCCCTCAGGGAGTGTGATTTATGCGAGTTTTTGCCCAAACCTCCCGTCCAACCGTCAGACTTTTAACGTTATTTTTAGCCCTTCACAATCTCACGTCTAGTTCCTGGACAATGACCATATGCATCAAAAAGAACATCTTAAACCCATGACAAACATTTCTCCTAACTATACAGGGCAGGGCAGCACAGAGGCTTAGCACGGGTAGCACGGTGGCTCAGCGGTTAGCAGCGTGGTCTTAAAGCACCTTACAACGCTGGTGTCCTAGGTTCGAATCCCGCCATGAGCCTTAGGGAACGGTCCTGCTAGTTGGTGCCAGAAAGTGTGGGAAGTGTCTGCAGTGTTGTAGTCCTCTCCGAGGGACCGATTGGGAGCGTCATCCTGTATGATAGAGTGATCCAAAGTGGGTGCAGAAGGGTAGGGGGCAGGATGGAGGGAACAGAGAAGAGAAAAGGTGTATCAGATAGGGGTATACCATGGGCCTCAGAGAAGGGGGTTTGGGGAAGTGTGTAAGGTAGGGGTGTGTAGCCTGCGAGTGGACATGTGGGCAAACTAGGGGGTGTAAAGGTAGACTAGGGAGGGAGTTGGGAGATAAGAAGTGCCATTGCGATGCCAAAAAGTGACAATATCATCGAGTTCCGTGTTGACGTCCTGGAAGTTCATCGAGCTCCGTGATGCCGTCCTGGAAGTTCCACCACGATGTCATCGAGTTCCATGATGCCGTCCTTGAAGTTCCACCGCAATGTCATCGAGTTCCGTGACGGCTTGGCAGTTCCACCACGATGTCATCGAGTTCCGTGATGCCGTCCTTGAAGTTCCACCGTGATGTCATCGAGTTCCGTGTTGACATCCCAGACATTCCATTGCGATGTCATTGAGTTCTGTGTTGACGTCCCAGAAGTTCCATTGCGATTTCATCGGGTTCTGTGATGATGACATGGCGTTCCATTGCGATGTCATCTAGTCCTGTGAGGATGTCCCATTTAGTGACTACGCTCCCCATGGCCCTTGACAGGATTTGAACTCAGGACCTCAGCGTTTCACAGCGAACTGCTAACCACTGAGCCACCGCACTTCCTGACTAATCTCATGGACAAGACCATATACATTCCAAACAAATCCTAGACAAGCAATAATCTATCAGCGCTATACAGCTCATTGAAGAGTGCATCATTAGGTCAGCAGATTGGTTGAGGATACAAGGGCAGCGGTTCCATGGCTTAGTGGACAGAGCTGCAGCCTTGCGACCGCAGGGTCGAGAGTTCAAATCCCCTCAGGGCGTGTGAGTTACGTGAGTTTTTGCCCAAACCACCCGTCCAACCGTCAGACTTTTAACGTTATTTTTAGCCCTTCACAATCTCACGTCTAGTTCCTGGACAATGACCATATGCATCAAAAAGAACATCTTATCCGAGCAATAATCTATCAGAGCTATCCAGCTCATTGAAGAGTGCCTCATTAGGTCAGCAGATTGGTTAAAGCTGCAAGTGCGGCGGTTCCGTGGCTCAGTGGTTAGAGCTACGCCCTTGCGACCATGGGGTCGAGAGTTCAAATCCCCTCAGGTCGTGTGTCTTATGCGAGTTTTTGCCCAAACCACCCGTCCAACGTCATTGAAGAGTGCATCATTAGGTCAGCAGATTGGTTGAGGCTACAAGTGCGGCGGTTCCATGGCTTAGTGGTCAGAGCTGCAGACTTGCGACCACAGGGTCGAGAGTTCAAATCCCCTCAGGGAGTGTGATTTATGCGAGTTTTTGCCCAAACCTCCCGTCCAACCGTCAGACTTTTAACGTTATTTTTAGCCCTTCACAATCTCACGTCTAGTTCCTGGACAATGACCATATGCATCAAAAAGAACATCTTAAACCCATGACAAACATTTCTCCTAACTATACAGGGCAGGGCAGCACAGAGGCTTAGCACGGGTAGCACGGTGGCTCAGCGGTTAGCAGCGTGGTCTTAAAGCACCTTACAACGCTGGTGTCCTAGGTTCGAATCCCGCCATGAGCCTTAGGGAACGGTCCTGCTAGTTGGTGCCAGAAAGTGTGGGAAGTGTCTGCAGTGTTGTAGTCCTCTCCGAGGGACCGATTGGGAGCGTCATCCTGTATGATAGAGTGATCCAAAGTGGGTGCAGATGGGTAGGGGGCAGGATGGAGGGAACAGAGAAGAGAAAAGGTGTATCAGATAGGGGTATACCATGGGCCTCAGAGAAGGGGGTTTGGGGAAGTGTGTAAGGTAGGGGTGTGTAGCCTGCGAGTGGACATGTGGGCAAACTAGGGGGTGTAAAGGTAAACTAGGGAGGGAGTTGGGAGATAAGAAGTGCCATTGCGATGCCAAAAAGTGACAATATCATCGAGTTCCGTGATGCCGTCCTTGAAGTTCCACGGCGCTGTCATCGAGTTCCGTGTTGACGTCCTGGAAGTTCATCGAGCTCCGTGATGCCGTCCTGGAAGTTCCACCACGATGTCATCGAGTTCCGTGATGCCGTCCTTGAAGTTCCACCGTGATGTCATCGACTTCCACGATGCCGACCTTGAAGTTCCACGGCGCTGTCATCAAGTTCCGTGTTGACGTCCTGGAAGTTCATCGAGCTCCGTGATGCCGTCCTTGAAGTTCCACCGTGATGTCATCGAGTTCCGTGTTGACATCCCAGACATTCCATTGCGATGTCATTGAGTTCTGTGTTGACGTCCCAGAAGTTCCATTGCGATTTCATCGGGTTCTGTGATGATGACATGGCGTTCCATTGCGATGTCATCTAGTCCTGTGAGGATGTCCCAGAGTTCCATTGGCCTCCACCCAATGGGTTATTCATTTAGTGACTACGCTCCCCATGGCCCTTGACGGGATTTGAACTCAGGACCTCAGCGTTTCACAGCGAACTGCTAACCACTGAGCCACCGCACTTCCTGACTAATCTCATGGACAAGACCATATACATTCCAAACAAATCCTAGACAAGCAATAATCTATCAGCGCTATACAGCTCATTGAAGAGTGCATCATTAGGTCAGCAGATTGGTTGAGGATACAAGTGCGGCGGTTCCATGGCTTAGTGGTCAGAGCTGCAGCCTTGCGACCGCAGGGTCGAGAGTTCAAATCCCCTCAGGGCGTGTGAGTTACGTGAGTTTTTGCCCAAACCACCCGTCCAACCGTCAGACTTTTAACGTTATTTTTAGCCCTTCACAATCTCACGTCTAGTTCCTGGACAATGACCATATGCATCAAAAAGAACATCTTAAACCCATGACAAACATTTCTCCTAACTATACAGGGCAGGGCAGCACAGAGGCTTAGCACGGGTAGCACGGTGGCTCAGCGGTTAGCAGCGTGGTCTTAAAGCACCTTACAACGCTGGTGTCCTAGGTTCGAATCCCGCCATGAGCCTTAGGGAACGGTCCTGCTAGTTGGTGCCAGAAAGTGTGGGAAGTGTCTGCAGTGTTGTAGTCCTCTCCGAGGGACCGATTGGGAGCGTCATCCTGTATGATAGAGTGATCCAAAGTGGGTGCAGAAGGGTAGGGGGCAGGATGGAGGGAACAGAGAAGAGAAAAGGTGTATCAGATAGGGGTATACCATGGGCCTCAGAGAAGGGGGTTTGGGGAAGTGTGTAAGGTAGGGGTGTGTAGCCTGCGAGTGGACATGTGGGCAAACTAGGGGGTGTAAAGGTAGACTAGGGAGGGAGTTGGGAGATAAGAAGTGCCATTGCGATGCCAAAAAGTGACAATATCATCGAGTTCCGTGTTGACGTCCTGGAAGTTCATCGAGCTCCGTGATGCCGTCCTGGAAGTTCCACCACGATGTCATCGAGTTCCGTGATGCCGTCCTTGAAGTTCCACCGCAATGTCATCGAGTTCCGTGACGGCTTGGCAGTTCCACCACGATGTCATCGAGTTCCGTGATGCCGTCCTTGAAGTTCCACCGTGATGTCATCGAGTTCCGTGTTGACATCCCAGACATTCCATTGCGATGTCATTGAGTTCTGTGTTGACGTCCCAGAAGTTCCATTGCGATTTCATCGGGTTCTGTGATGATGACATGGCGTTCCATTGCGATGTCATCTAGTCCTGTGAGGATGTCCCAGAGTTCCATTGGCCTCCACCCAATGGGTTATTCATTTAGTGACTACGCTCCCCATGGCCCTTGACAGGATTTGAACTCAGGACCTCAGCGTTTCACAGCGAACTGCTAACCACTGAGCCACCGCACTTCCTGACTAATCTCATGGACAAGACCATATACATTCCAAACAAATCCTAGACAAGCAATAATCTATCAGCGCTATACAGCTCATTGAAGAGTGCATCATTAGGTCAGCAGATTGGTTGAGGATACAAGGGCAGCGGTTCCATGGCTTAGTGGACAGAGCTGCAGCCTTGCGACCGCAGGGTCGAGAGTTCAAATCCCCTCAGGGCGTGTGAGTTACGTGAGTTTTTGCCCAAACCACCCGTCCAACCGTCAGACTTTTAACGTTATTTTTAGCCCTTCACAATCTCACGTCTAGTTCCTGGACAATGACCATATGCATCAAAAAGAACATCTTATCCGAGCAATAATCTATCAGAGCTATCCAGCTCATTGAAGAGTGCCTCATTAGGTCAGCAGATTGGTTAAAGCTGCAAGTGCGGCGGTTCCGTGGCTCAGTGGTTAGAGCTACGCCCTTGCGACCATGGGGTCGAGAGTTCAAATCCCCTCAGGTCGTGTGTCTTATGCGAGTTTTTGCCCAAACCACCCGTCCAACGTCATTGAAGAGTGCATCATTAGGTCAGCAGATTGGTTGAGGCTACAAGTGCGGCGGTTCCATGGCTTAGTGGTCAGAGCTGCAGACTTGCGACCACAGGGTCGAGAGTTCAAATCCCCTCAGGGAGTGTGATTTATGCGAGTTTTTGCCCAAACCTCCCGTCCAACCGTCAGACTTTTAACGTTATTTTTAGCCCTTCACAATCTCACGTCTAGTTCCTGGACAATGACCATATGCATCAAAAAGAACATCTTAAACCCATGACAAACATTTCTCCTAACTATACAGGGCAGGGCAGCACAGAGGCTTAGCACGGGTAGCACGGTGGCTCAGCGGTTAGCAGCGTGGTCTTAAAGCACCTTACAACGCTGGTGTCCTAGGTTCGAATCCCGCCATGAGCCTTAGGGAACGGTCCTGCTAGTTGGTGCCAGAAAGTGTGGGAAGTGTCTGCAGTGTTGTAGTCCTCTCCGAGGGACCGATTGGGAGCGTCATCCTGTATGATAGAGTGATCCAAAGTGGGTGCAGATGGGTAGGGGGCAGGATGGAGGGAACAGAGAAGAGAAAAGGTGTATCAGATAGGGGTATACCATGGGCCTCAGAGAAGGGGGTTTGGGGAAGTGTGTAAGGTAGGGGTGTGTAGCCTGCGAGTGGACATGTGGGCAAACTAGGGGGTGTAAAGGTAGACTAGGGAGGGAGTTGGGAGATAAGAAGTGCCATTGCGATGCCAAAAAGTGACAATATCATCGAGTTCCGTGATGCCGTCCTTGAAGTTCCACGGCGCTGTCATCGAGTTCCGTGTTGACGTCCTGGAAGTTCATCGAGCTCCGTGATGCCGTCCTGGAAGTTCCACCACGATGTCATCGAGTTCCGTGATGCCGTCCTTGAAGTTCCACCGTGATGTCATCGACTTCCACGATGCCGACCTTGAAGTTCCACGGCGCTGTCATCGAGTTCCGTGTTGACGTCCTGGAAGTTCATCGAGCTCCGTGATGCCGTCCTTGAAGTTCCACCGTGATGTCATCGAGTTCCGTGTTGACATCCCAGACATTCCATTGCGATGTCATTGAGTTCTGTGTTGACGTCCCAGAAGTTCCATTGCGATTTCATCGGGTTCTGTGATGATGACATGGCGTTCCATTGCGATGTCATCTAGTCCTGTGAGGATGTCCCAGAGTTCCATTGGCCTCCACCCAATGGGTTATTCATTTAGTGACTACGCTCCCCATGGCCCTTGACGGGATTTGAACTCAGGACCTCAGCGTTTCACAGCGAACTGCTAACCACTGAGCCACCGCACTTCCTGACTAATCTCATGGACAAGACCATATACATTCCAAACAAATCCTAGACAAGCAATAATCTATCAGCGCTATACAGCTCATTGAAGAGTGCATCATTAGGTCAGCAGATTGGTTGAGGATACAAGTGCGGCGGTTCCATGGCTTAGTGGTCAGAGCTGCAGCCTTGCGACCGCAGGGTCGAGAGTTCAAATCCCCTCAGGGCGTGTGAGTTACGTGAGTTTTTGCCCAAACCACCCGTCCAACCGTCAGACTTTTAACGTTATTTTTAGCCCTTCACAATCTCACGTCTAGTTCCTGGACAATGACCATATGCATCAAAAAGAACATCTTAAACCCATGACAAACATTTCTCCTAACTATACAGGGCAGGGCAGCACAGAGGCTTAGCACGGGTAGCACGGTGGCTCAGCGGTTAGCAGCGTGGTCTTAAAGCACCTTACAACGCTGGTGTCCTAGGTTCGAATCCCGCCATGAGCCTTAGGGAACGGTCCTGCTAGTTGGTGCCAGAAAGTGTGGGAAGTGTCTGCAGTGTTGTAGTCCTCTCCGAGGGACCGATTGGGAGCGTCATCCTGTATGATAGAGTGATCCAAAGTGGGTGCAGAAGGGTAGGGGGCAGGATGGAGGGAACAGAGAAGAGAAAAGGTGTATCAGATAGGGGTATACCATGGGCCTCAGAGAAGGGGGTTTGGGGAAGTGTGTAAGGTAGGGGTGTGTAGCCTGCGAGTGGACATGTGGGCAAACTAGGGGGTGTAAAGGTAGACTAGGGAGGGAGTTGGGAGATAAGAAGTGCCATTGCGATGCCAAAAAGTGACAATATCATCGAGTTCCGTGATGCCGTCCCAGAAGATTCACCGCAATGTCATCGAGTTCCATGATGCCGTCCTTGAAGTTCCACAGCGCTGTCATCGAGTTCCGTGTTGACGTCCTGGAAGTTCATCGAGCTCCGTGATGCCGTCCTGGAAGTTCCATTGCGATGTCATCTAGTCCTGTGAGGATGTCCCAGCGTTCCATGTCATCGAGTTCTGTGATGCTGTCCTTGAAGTTCCACCGTGATGTCATCGAGTTCCACGATGCCGACCTTGAAGTTCCACGGCGCTGTCATCGAGTTCCGTGTTGACGTCCTGGAAGTTCATCGAGCTCCGTGATGCCGTCCTGGAAGTTCCACCACGATGTCATCGAGTTCCGTGATGCCGTCCTTGAAGTTCCACCGCAATGTCATCGAGTTCCGTGACGGCTTGGCAGTTCCACCACGATGTCATCGAGTTCCGTGATGCCGTCCTTGAAGTTCCACCGTGATGTCATCGAGTTCCGTGTTGACATCCCAGACATTCCATTGCGATGTCATTGAGTTCTGTGTTGACGTCCCAGAAGTTCCATTGCGATTTCATCGGGTTCTGTGATGATGACATGGCGTTCCATTGCGATGTCATCTAGTCCTGTGAGGATGTCCCAGCGTTCCATTGGCCTCCACCCAATGGGTTATTCATTTAGTAACTACGCTCCCCATGGCCCTTGACGGGATTTGAACTCAGGACCTCAGCGTTTCACAGCGAACTGCTAACCACTGAGCCACCGCACTTCCTGACTAATCTCATGGACAAGACCATATACATTCCAAACAAATCCTAGACAAGCAATAATCTATCAGCGCTATACAGCTCATTGAAGAGTGCATCATTAGGTCAGCAGATTGGTTGAGGATACAAGTGCGGCGGTTCCATGGCTTAGTGGTCAGAGCTGCAGCCTTGCGACCGCAGGGTCGAGAGTTCAAATCCCCTCAGGGCGTGTGAGTTACGTGAGTTTTTGCCCAAACCACCCGTCCAACCGTCAGACTTTTAACGTTATTTTTAGCCCTTCACAATCTCACGTCTAGTTCCTGGACAATGACCATATGCATCAAAAAGAACATCTTATCCGAGCAATAATCTATCAGAGCTATCCAGCTCATTGAAGAGTGCCTCATTAGGTCAGCAGATTGGTTAAAGCTGCAAGTGCGGCGGTTCCGTGGCTCAGTGGTTAGAGCTACGCCCTTGCGACCATGGGGTCGAGAGTTCAAATCCCCTCAGGTCGTGTGTCTTATGCGAGTTTTTGCCCAAACCACCCGTCCAACGTCATTGAAGAGTGCATCATTAGGTCAGCAGATTGGTTGAGGCTACAAGTGCGGCGGTTCCATGGCTTAGTGGTCAGAGCTGCAGACTTGCGACCACAGGGTCGAGAGTTCAAATCCCCTCAGGGAGTGTGATTTATGCGAGTTTTTGCCCAAACCTCCCGTCCAACCGTCAGACTTTTAACGTTATTTTTAGCCCTTCACAATCTCACGTCTAGTTCCTGGACAATGACCATATGCATCAAAAAGAACATCTTAAACCCATGACAAACATTTCTCCTAACTATACAGGGCAGGGCAGCACAGAGGCTTAGCACGGGTAGCACGGTGGCTCAGCGGTTAGCAGCGTGGTCTTAAAGCACCTTACAACGCTGGTGTCCTAGGTTCGAATCCCGCCATGAGCCTTAGGGAACGGTCCTGCTAGTTGGTGCCAGAAAGTGTGGGAAGTGTCTGCAGTGTTGTAGTCCTCTCCGAGGGACCGATTGGGAGCGTCATCCTGTATGATAGAGTGATCCAAAGTGGGTGCAGATGGGTAGGGGGCAGGATGGAGGGAACAGAGAAGAGAAAAGGTGTATCAGATAGGGGTATACCATGGGCCACAGAGAAGGGGGTTTGGGGAAGTGTGTAAGGTAGGGGTGTGTAGCCTGCGAGTGGACATGTGGGCAAACTAGGGGGTGTAAAGGTAGACGAGGGAGTTGGGAGATAAGAAGTGCCATTGCGATGCCAAAAAGTGACAATATCATCGAGTTCCGTGTTGACGTCCTGGAAGTTCATCGAGCTCCGTGATGCCGTCCTGGAAGTTCCACCACGATGTCATCGAGTTCCGTGATGCCGTCCTTGAAGTTCCACCGCAATGTCATCGAGTTCCGTGACGGCTTGGCAGTTCCACCACGATGTCATCGAGTTCCGTGATGCCGTCCTTGAAGTTCCACCGTGATGTCATTGAGTTCCGTGTTGACATCCCAGACATTCCATTGCGATGTCATTGAGTTCTGTGTTGACGTCCCAGAAGTTCCATTGCGATTTCATCGGGTTCTGTGATGATGACATGGCGTTCCATTGCGATGTCATCTAGTCCTGTGAGGATGTCCCAGAGTTCCATTGGCCTCCACCCAATGGGTTATTCATTTAGTGACTACGCTCCCCATGGCCCTTGACGGGATTTGAACTCAGGACCTCAGCGTTTCACAGCGAACTGCTAACCACTGAGCCACCGCACTTCCTGACTAATCTCATGGACAAGACCATATACATTCCAAACAAATCCTAGACAAGCAATAATCTATCAGCGCTATACAGCTCATTGAAGAGTGCATCATTAGGTCAGCAGATTGGTTGAGGCTACAAGTGCGGCGGTTCCATGGCTTAGTGGTCAGAGCTGCAGACTTGCGACCACAGGGTCGAGAGTTCGAATCCCCTCAGGGAGTGTGATTTATGCGAGTTTTTGCCCAAACCTCCCGTCCAACCGTCAGACTTTTAACGTTATTTTTAGCCCTTCACAATCTCACGTCTAGTTCCTGGACAATGACCATATGCATCAAAAAGAACATCTTAAACCCATGACAAACATTTCTCCTAACTATACAGGGCAGGGCAGCACAGAGGCTTAGCACGGGTAGCACGGTGGCTCAGCGGTTAGCAGCGTGGTCTTAAAGCACCTTACAACGCTGGTGTCCTAGGTTCGAATCCCGCCATGAGCCTTAGGGAACGGTCCTGCTAGTTGGTGCCAGAAAGTGTGGGAAGTGTCTGCAGTGTTGTAGTCCTCTCCGAGGGACCGATTGGGAGCGTCATCCTGTATGATAGAGTGATCCAAAGTGGGTGCAGAAGGGTAGGGGGCAGGATGGAGGGAACAGAGAAGAGAAAAGGTGTATCAGATAGGGGTATACCATGGGCCTCAGAGAAGGGGGTTTGGGGAAGTGTGTAAGGTAGGGGTGTGTAGCCTGCGAGTGGACATGTGGGCAAACTAGGGGGTGTAAAGGTAGACTAGGGAGGGAGTTGGGAGATAAGAAGTGCCATTGCGATGCCAAAAAGTGACAATATCATCGAGTTCCGTGTTGACGTCCTGGAAGTTCATCGAGCTCCGTGATGCCGTCCTGGAAGTTCCACCACGATGTCATCGAGTTCCGTGATGCCGTCCTTGAAGTTCCACCGCAATGTCATCGAGTTCCGTGACGGCTTGGCAGTTCCACCACGATGTCATCGAGTTCCGTGATGCCGTCCTTGAAGTTCCACCGTGATGTCATCGAGTTCCGTGTTGACATCCCAGACATTCCATTGCGATGTCATTGAGTTCTGTGTTGACGTCCCAGAAGTTCCATTGCGATTTCATCGGGTTCTGTGATGATGACATGGCGTTCCATTGCGATGTCATCTAGTCCTGTGAGGATGTCCCAGAGTTCCATTGGCCTCCACCCAATGGGTTATTCATTTAGTGACTACGCTCCCCATGGCCCTTGACAGGATTTGAACTCAGGACCTCAGCGTTTCACAGCGAACTGCTAACCACTGAGCCACCGCACTTCCTGACTAATCTCATGGACAAGACCATATACATTCCAAACAAATCCTAGACAAGCAATAATCTATCAGCGCTATACAGCTCATTGAAGAGTGCATCATTAGGTCAGCAGATTGGTTGAGGATACAAGGGCAGCGGTTCCATGGCTTAGTGGACAGAGCTGCAGCCTTGCGACCGCAGGGTCGAGAGTTCAAATCCCCTCAGGGCGTGTGAGTTACGTGAGTTTTTGCCCAAACCACCCGTCCAACCGTCAGACTTTTAACGTTATTTTTAGCCCTTCACAATCTCACGTCTAGTTCCTGGACAATGACCATATGCATCAAAAAGAACATCTTATCCGAGCAATAATCTATCAGAGCTATCCAGCTCATTGAAGAGTGCCTCATTAGGTCAGCAGATTGGTTAAAGCTGCAAGTGCGGCGGTTCCGTGGCTCAGTGGTTAGAGCTACGCCCTTGCGACCATGGGGTCGAGAGTTCAAATCCCCTCAGGTCGTGTGTCTTATGCGAGTTTTTGCCCAAACCACCCGTCCAACGTCATTGAAGAGTGCATCATTAGGTCAGCAGATTGGTTGAGGCTACAAGTGCGGCGGTTCCATGGCTTAGTGGTCAGAGCTGCAGACTTGCGACCACAGGGTCGAGAGTTCAAATCCCCTCAGGGAGTGTGATTTATGCGAGTTTTTGCCCAAACCTCCCGTCCAACCGTCAGACTTTTAACGTTATTTTTAGCCCTTCACAATCTCACGTCTAGTTCCTGGACAATGACCATATGCATCAAAAAGAATATCTTAAACCCATGACAAACATTTCTCCTAACTATACAGGGCAGGGCAGCACAGAGGCTTAGCACGGGTAGCACGGTGGCTCAGCGGTTAGCAGCGTGGTCTTAAAGCACCTTACAACGCTGGTGTCCTAGGTTCGAATCCCGCCATGAGCCTTAGGGAACGGTCCTGCTAGTTGGTGCCAGAAAGTGTGGGAAGTGTCTGCAGTGTTGTAGTCCTCTCCGAGGGACCGATTGGGAGCGTCATCCTGTATGATAGAGTGATCCAAAGTGGGTGCAGATGGGTAGGGGGCAGGATGGAGGGAACAGAGAAGAGAAAAGGTGTATCAGATAGGGGTATACCATGGGCCTCAGAGAAGGGGGTTTGGGGAAGTGTGTAAGGTAGGGGTGTGTAGCCTGCGAGTGGACATGTGGGCAAACTAGGGGGTGTAAAGGTAAACTAGGGAGGGAGTTGGGAGATAAGAAGTGCCATTGCGATGCCAAAAAGTGACAATATCATCGAGTTCCGTGATGCCGTCCTTGAAGTTCCACGGCGCTGTCATCGAGTTCCGTGTTGACGTCCTGGAAGTTCATCGAGCTCCGTGATGCCGTCCTGGAAGTTCCACCACGATGTCATCGAGTTCCGTGATGCCGTCCTTGAAGTTCCACCGTGATGTCATCGACTTCCACGATGCCGACCTTGAAGTTCCACGGCGCTGTCATCGAGTTCCGTGTTGACGTCCTGGAAGTTCATCGAGCTCCGTGATGCCGTCCTTGAAGTTCCACCGTGATGTCATCGAGTTCCGTGTTGACATCCCAGACATTCCATTGCGATGTCATTGAGTTCTGTGTTGACGTCCCAGAAGTTCCATTGCGATTTCATCGGGTTCTGTGATGATGACATGGCGTTCCATTGCGATGTCATCTAGTCCTGTGAGGATGTCCCAGAGTTCCATTGGCCTCCACCCAATGGGTTATTCATTTAGTGACTACGCTCCCCATGGCCCTTGACGGGATTTGAACTCAGGACCTCAGCGTTTCACAGCGAACTGCTAACCACTGAGCCACCGCACTTCCTGACTAATCTCATGGACAAGACCATATACATTCCAAACAAATCCTAGACAAGCAATAATCTATCAGCGCTATACAGCTCATTGAAGAGTGCATCATTAGGTCAGCAGATTGGTTGAGGATACAAGTGCGGCGGTTCCATGGCTTAGTGGTCAGAGCTGCAGCCTTGCGACCGCAGGGTCGAGAGTTCAAATCCCCTCAGGGCGTGTGAGTTACGTGAGTTTTTGCCCAAACCACCCGTCCAACCGTCAGACTTTTAACGTTATTTTTAGCCCTTCACAATCTCACGTCTAGTTCCTGGACAATGACCATATGCATCAAAAAGAACATCTTAAACCCATGACAAACATTTCTCCTAACTATACAGGGCAGGGCAGCACAGAGGCTTAGCACGGGTAGCACGGTGGCTCAGCGGTTAGCAGCGTGGTCTTAAAGCACCTTACAACGCTGGTGTCCTAGGTTCGAATCCCGCCATGAGCCTTAGGGAACGGTCCTGCTAGTTGGTGCCAGAAAGTGTGGGAAGTGTCTGCAGTGTTGTAGTCCTCTCCGAGGGACCGATTGGGAGCGTCATCCTGTATGATAGAGTGATCCAAAGTGGGTGCAGAAGGGTAGGGGGCAGGATGGAGGGAACAGAGAAGAGAAAAGGTGTATCAGATAGGGGTATACCATGGGCCTCAGAGAAGGGGGTTTGGGGAAGTGTGTAAGGTAGGGGTGTGTAGCCTGCGAGTGGACATGTGGGCAAACTAGGGGGTGTAAAGGTAGACTAGGGAGGGAGTTGGGAGATAAGAAGTGCCATTGCGATGCCAAAAAGTGACAATATCATCGAGTTCCGTGATGCCGTCCCAGAAGATTCACCGCAATGTCATCGAGTTCCATGATGCCGTCCTTGAAGTTCCACAGCGCTGTCATCGAGTTCCGTGTTGACGTCCTGGAAGTTCATCGAGCTCCGTGATGCCGTCCTGGAAGTTCCATTGCGATGTCATCTAGTCCTGTGAGGATGTCCCAGCGTTCCATGTCATCGAGTTCTGTGATGCTGTCCTTGAAGTTCCACCGTGATGTCATCGAGTTCCACGATGCCGACCTTGAAGTTCCACGGCGCTGTCATCGAGTTCCGTGTTGACGTCCTGGAAGTTCATCGAGCTCCGTGATGCCGTCCTGGAAGTTCCACCACGATGTCATCGAGTTCCGTGATGCCGTCCTTGAAGTTCCACCGCAATGTCATCGAGTTCCGTGACGGCTTGGCAGTTCCACCACGATGTCATCGAGTTCCGTGATGCCGTCCTTGAAGTTCCACCGTGATGTCATCGAGTTCCGTGTTGACATCCCAGACATTCCATTGCGATGTCATTGAGTTCTGTGTTGACGTCCCAGAAGTTCCATTGCGATTTCATCGGGTTCTGTGATGATGACATGGCGTTCCATTGCGATGTCATCTAGTCCTGTGAGGATGTCCCAGCGTTCCATTGGCCTCCACCCAATGGGTTATTCATTTAGTAACTACGCTCCCCATGGCCCTTGACGGGATTTGAACTCAGGACCTCAGCGTTTCACAGCGAACTGCTAACCACTGAGCCACCGCACTTCCTGACTAATCTCATGGACAAGACCATATACATTCCAAACAAATCCTAGACAAGCAATAATCTATCAGCGCTATACAGCTCATTGAAGAGTGCATCATTAGGTCAGCAGATTGGTTGAGGATACAAGTGCGGCGGTTCCATGGCTTAGTGGTCAGAGCTGCAGCCTTGCGACCGCAGGGTCGAGAGTTCAAATCCCCTCAGGGCGTGTGAGTTACGTGAGTTTTTGCCCAAACCACCCGTCCAACCGTCAGACTTTTAACGTTATTTTTAGCCCTTCACAATCTCACGTCTAGTTCCTGGACAATGACCATATGCATCAAAAAGAACATCTTATCCGAGCAATAATCTATCAGAGCTATCCAGCTCATTGAAGAGTGCCTCATTAGGTCAGCAGATTGGTTAAAGCTGCAAGTGCGGCGGTTCCGTGGCTCAGTGGTTAGAGCTACGCCCTTGCGACCATGGGGTCGAGAGTTCAAATCCCCTCAGGTCGTGTGTCTTATGCGAGTTTTTGCCCAAACCACCCGTCCAACGTCATTGAAGAGTGCATCATTAGGTCAGCAGATTGGTTGAGGCTACAAGTGCGGCGGTTCCATGGCTTAGTGGTCAGAGCTGCAGACTTGCGACCACAGGGTCGAGAGTTCAAATCCCCTCAGGGAGTGTGATTTATGCGAGTTTTTGCCCAAACCTCCCGTCCAACCGTCAGACTTTTAACGTTATTTTTAGCCCTTCACAATCTCACGTCTAGTTCCTGGACAATGACCATATGCATCAAAAAGAACATCTTAAACCCATGACAAACATTTCTCCTAACTATACAGGGCAGGGCAGCACAGAGGCTTAGCACGGGTAGCACGGTGGCTCAGCGGTTAGCAGCGTGGTCTTAAAGCACCTTACAACGCTGGTGTCCTAGGTTCGAATCCCGCCATGAGCCTTAGGGAACGGTCCTGCTAGTTGGTGCCAGAAAGTGTGGGAAGTGTCTGCAGTGTTGTAGTCCTCTCCGAGGGACCGATTGGGAGCGTCATCCTGTATGATAGAGTGATCCAAAGTGGGTGCAGATGGGTAGGGGGCAGGATGGAGGGAACAGAGAAGAGAAAAGGTGTATCAGATAGGGGTATACCATGGGCCACAGAGAAGGGGGTTTGGGGAAGTGTGTAAGGTAGGGGTGTGTAGCCTGCGAGTGGACATGTGGGCAAACTAGGGGGTGTAAAGGTAGACGAGGGAGTTGGGAGATAAGAAGTGCCATTGCGATGCCAAAAAGTGACAATATCATCGAGTTCCGTGTTGACGTCCTGGAAGTTCATCGAGCTCCGTGATGCCGTCCTGGAAGTTCCACCACGATGTCATCGAGTTCCGTGATGCCGTCCTTGAAGTTCCACCGCAATGTCATCGAGTTCCGTGACGGCTTGGCAGTTCCACCACGATGTCATCGAGTTCCGTGATGCCGTCCTTGAAGTTCCACCGTGATGTCATCGAGTTCCGTGTTGACATCCCAGACATTCCATTGCGATGTCATTGAGTTCTGTGTTGACGTCCCAGAAGTTCCATTGCGATTTCATCGGGTTCTGTGATGATGACATGGCGTTCCATTGCGATGTCATCTAGTCCTGTGAGGATGTCCCAGAGTTCCATTGGCCTCCACCCAATGGGTTATTCATTTAGTGACTACGCTCCCCATGGCCCTTGACGGGATTTGAACTCAGGACCTCAGCGTTTCACAGCGAACTGCTAACCACTGAGCCACCGCACTTCCTGACTAATCTCATGGACAAGACCATATACATTCCAAACAAATCCTAGACAAGCAATAATCTATCAGCGCTATACAGCTCATTGAAGAGTGCATCATTAGGTCAGCAGATTGGTTGAGGCTACAAGTGCGGCGGTTCCATGGCTTAGTGGTCAGAGCTGCAGACTTGCGACCACAGGGTCGAGAGTTCGAATCCCCTCAGGGAGTGTGATTTATGCGAGTTTTTGCCCAAACCTCCCGTCCAACCGTCAGACTTTTAACGTTATTTTTAGCCCTTCACAATCTCACGTCTAGTTCCTGGACAATGACCATATGCATCAAAAAGAACATCTTAAACCCATGACAAACATTTCTCCTAACTATACAGGGCAGGGCAGCACAGAGGCTTAGCACGGGTAGCACGGTGGCTCAGCGGTTAGCAGCGTGGTCTTAAAGCACCTTACAACGCTGGTGTCCTAGGTTCGAATCCCGCCATGAGCCTTAGGGAACGGTCCTGCTAGTTGGTGCCAGAAAGTGTGGGAAGTGTCTGCAGTGTTGTAGTCCTCTCCGAGGGACCGATTGGGAGCGTCATCCTGTATGATAGAGTGATCCAAAGTGGGTGCAGAAGGGTAGGGGGCAGGATGGAGGGAACAGAGAAGAGAAAAGGTGTATCAGATAGGGGTATACCATGGGCCTCAGAGAAGGGGGTTTGGGGAAGTGTGTAAGGTAGGGGTGTGTAGCCTGCGAGTGGACATGTGGGCAAACTAGGGGGTGTAAAGGTAGACTAGGGAGGGAGTTGGGAGATAAGAAGTGCCATTGCGATGCCAAAAAGTGACAATATCATCGAGTTCCGTGTTGACGTCCTGGAAGTTCATCGAGCTCCGTGATGCCGTCCTGGAAGTTCCACCACGATGTCATCGAGTTCCGTGATGCCGTCCTTGAAGTTCCACCGCAATGTCATCGAGTTCCGTGACGGCTTGGCAGTTCCACCACGATGTCATCGAGTTCCGTGATGCCGTCCTTGAAGTTCCACCGTGATGTCATCGAGTTCCGTGTTGACATCCCAGACATTCCATTGCGATGTCATTGAGTTCTGTGTTGACGTCCCAGAAGTTCCATTGCGATTTCATCGGGTTCTGTGATGATGACATGGCGTTCCATTGCGATGTCATCTAGTCCTGTGAGGATGTCCCAGAGTTCCATTGGCCTCCACCCAATGGGTTATTCATTTAGTGACTACGCTCCCCATGGCCCTTGACAGGATTTGAACTCAGGACCTCAGCGTTTCACAGCGAACTGCTAACCACTGAGCCACCGCACTTCCTGACTAATCTCATGGACAAGACCATATACATTCCAAACAAATCCTAGACAAGCAATAATCTATCAGCGCTATACAGCTCATTGAAGAGTGCATCATTAGGTCAGCAGATTGGTTGAGGATACAAGGGCAGCGGTTCCATGGCTTAGTGGACAGAGCTGCAGCCTTGCGACCGCAGGGTCGAGAGTTCAAATCCCCTCAGGGCGTGTGAGTTACGTGAGTTTTTGCCCAAACCACCCGTCCAACCGTCAGACTTTTAACGTTATTTTTAGCCCTTCACAATCTCACGTCTAGTTCCTGGACAATGACCATATGCATCAAAAAGAACATCTTATCCGAGCAATAATCTATCAGAGCTATCCAGCTCATTGAAGAGTGCCTCATTAGGTCAGCAGATTGGTTAAAGCTGCAAGTGCGGCGGTTCCGTGGCTCAGTGGTTAGAGCTACGCCCTTGCGACCATGGGGTCGAGAGTTCAAATCCCCTCAGGTCGTGTGTCTTATGCGAGTTTTTGCCCAAACCACCCGTCCAACGTCATTGAAGAGTGCATCATTAGGTCAGCAGATTGGTTGAGGCTACAAGTGCGGCGGTTCCATGGCTTAGTGGTCAGAGCTGCAGACTTGCGACCACAGGGTCGAGAGTTCAAATCCCCTCAGGGAGTGTGATTTATGCGAGTTTTTGCCCAAACCTCCCGTCCAACCGTCAGACTTTTAACGTTATTTTTAGCCCTTCACAATCTCACGTCTAGTTCCTGGACAATGACCATATGCATCAAAAAGAACATCTTAAACCCATGACAAACATTTCTCCTAACTATACAGGGCAGGGCAGCACAGAGGCTTAGCACGGGTAGCACGGTGGCTCAGCGGTTAGCAGCGTGGTCTTAAAGCACCTTACAACGCTGGTGTCCTAGGTTCGAATCCCGCCATGAGCCTTAGGGAACGGTCCTGCTAGTTGGTGCCAGAAAGTGTGGGAAGTGTCTGCAGTGTTGTAGTCCTCTCCGAGGGACCGATTGGGAGCGTCATCCTGTATGATAGAGTGATCCAAAGTGGGTGCAGATGGGTAGGGGGCAGGATGGAGGGAACAGAGAAGAGAAAAGGTGTATCAGATAGGGGTATACCATGGGCCTCAGAGAAGGGGGTTTGGGGAAGTGTGTAAGGTAGGGGTGTGTAGCCTGCGAGTGGACATGTGGGCAAACTAGGGGGTGTAAAGGTAAACTAGGGAGGGAGTTGGGAGATAAGAAGTGCCATTGCGATGCCAAAAAGTGACAATATCATCGAGTTCCGTGATGCCGTCCTTGAAGTTCCACGGCGCTGTCATCGAGTTCCGTGTTGACGTCCTGGAAGTTCATCGAGCTCCGTGATGCCGTCCTGGAAGTTCCACCACGATGTCATCGAGTTCCGTGATGCCGTCCTTGAAGTTCCACCGTGATGTCATCGACTTCCACGATGCCGACCTTGAAGTTCCACGGCGCTGTCATCGAGTTCCGTGTTGACGTCCTGGAAGTTCATCGAGCTCCGTGATGCCGTCCTTGAAGTTCCACCGTGATGTCATCGAGTTCCGTGTTGACATCCCAGACATTCCATTGCGATGTCATTGAGTTCTGTGTTGACGTCCCAGAAGTTCCATTGCGATTTCATCGGGTTCTGTGATGATGACATGGCGTTCCATTGCGATGTCATCTAGTCCTGTGAGGATGTCCCAGAGTTCCATTGGCCTCCACCCAATGGGTTATTCATTTAGTGACTACGCTCCCCATGGCCCTTGACGGGATTTGAACTCAGGACCTCAGCGTTTCACAGCGAACTGCTAACCACTGAGCCACCGCACTTCCTGACTAATCTCATGGACAAGACCATATACATTCCAAACAAATCCTAGACAAGCAATAATCTATCAGCGCTATACAGCTCATTGAAGAGTGCATCATTAGGTCAGCAGATTGGTTGAGGATACAAGTGCGGCGGTTCCATGGCTTAGTGGTCAGAGCTGCAGCCTTGCGACCGCAGGGTCGAGAGTTCAAATCCCCTCAGGGCGTGTGAGTTACGTGAGTTTTTGCCCAAACCACCCGTCCAACCGTCAGACTTTTAACGTTATTTTTAGCCCTTCACAATCTCACGTCTAGTTCCTGGACAATGACCATATGCATCAAAAAGAACATCTTAAACCCATGACAAACATTTCTCCTAACTATACAGGGCAGGGCAGCACAGAGGCTTAGCACGGGTAGCACGGTGGCTCAGCGGTTAGCAGCGTGGTCTTAAAGCACCTTACAACGCTGGTGTCCTAGGTTCGAATCCCGCCATGAGCCTTAGGGAACGGTCCTGCTAGTTGGTGCCAGAAAGTGTGGGAAGTGTCTGCAGTGTTGTAGTCCTCTCCGAGGGACCGATTGGGAGCGTCATCCTGTATGATAGAGTGATCCAAAGTGGGTGCAGAAGGGTAGGGGGCAGGATGGAGGGAACAGAGAAGAGAAAAGGTGTATCAGATAGGGGTATACCATGGGCCTCAGAGAAGGGGGTTTGGGGAAGTGTGTAAGGTAGGGGTGTGTAGCCTGCGAGTGGACATGTGGGCAAACTAGGGGGTGTAAAGGTAGACTAGGGAGGGAGTTGGGAGATAAGAAGTGCCATTGCGATGCCAAAAAGTGACAATATCATCGAGTTCCGTGATGCCGTCCCAGAAGATTCACCGCAATGTCATCGAGTTCCATGATGCCGTCCTTGAAGTTCCACAGCGCTGTCATCGAGTTCCGTGTTGACGTCCTGGAAGTTCATCGAGCTCCGTGATGCCGTCCTGGAAGTTCCATTGCGATGTCATCTAGTCCTGTGAGGATGTCCCAGCGTTCCATGTCATCGAGTTCTGTGATGCTGTCCTTGAAGTTCCACCGTGATGTCATCGAGTTCCACGATGCCGACCTTGAAGTTCCACGGCGCTGTCATCGAGTTCCGTGTTGACGTCCTGGAAGTTCATCGAGCTCCGTGATGCCGTCCTGGAAGTTCCACCACGATGTCATCGAGTTCCGTGATGCCGTCCTTGAAGTTCCACCGCAATGTCATCGAGTTCCGTGACGGCTTGGCAGTTCCACCACGATGTCATCGAGTTCCGTGATGCCGTCCTTGAAGTTCCACCGTGATGTCATCGAGTTCCGTGTTGACATCCCAGACATTCCATTGCGATGTCATTGAGTTCTGTGTTGACGTCCCAGAAGTTCCATTGCGATTTCATCGGGTTCTGTGATGATGACATGGCGTTCCATTGCGATGTCATCTAGTCCTGTGAGGATGTCCCAGCGTTCCATTGGCCTCCACCCAATGGGTTATTCATTTAGTAACTACGCTCCCCATGGCCCTTGACGGGATTTGAACTCAGGACCTCAGCGTTTCACAGCGAACTGCTAACCACTGAGCCACCGCACTTCCTGACTAATCTCATGGACAAGACCATATACATTCCAAACAAATCCTAGACAAGCAATAATCTATCAGCGCTATACAGCTCATTGAAGAGTGCATCATTAGGTCAGCAGATTGGTTGAGGATACAAGTGCGGCGGTTCCATGGCTTAGTGGTCAGAGCTGCAGCCTTGCGACCGCAGGGTCGAGAGTTCAAATCCCCTCAGGGCGTGTGAGTTACGTGAGTTTTTGCCCAAACCACCCGTCCAACCGTCAGACTTTTAACGTTATTTTTAGCCCTTCACAATCTCACGTCTAGTTCCTGGACAATGACCATATGCATCAAAAAGAACATCTTATCCGAGCAATAATCTATCAGAGCTATCCAGCTCATTGAAGAGTGCCTCATTAGGTCAGCAGATTGGTTAAAGCTGCAAGTGCGGCGGTTCCGTGGCTCAGTGGTTAGAGCTACGCCCTTGCGACCATGGGGTCGAGAGTTCAAATCCCCTCAGGTCGTGTGTCTTATGCGAGTTTTTGCCCAAACCACCCGTCCAACGTCATTGAAGAGTGCATCATTAGGTCAGCAGATTGGTTGAGGCTACAAGTGCGGCGGTTCCATGGCTTAGTGGTCAGAGCTGCAGACTTGCGACCACAGGGTCGAGAGTTCAAATCCCCTCAGGGAGTGTGATTTATGCGAGTTTTTGCCCAAACCTCCCGTCCAACCGTCAGACTTTTAACGTTATTTTTAGCCCTTCACAATCTCACGTCTAGTTCCTGGACAATGACCATATGCATCAAAAAGAACATCTTAAACCCATGACAAACATTTCTCCTAACTATACAGGGCAGGGCAGCACAGAGGCTTAGCACGGGTAGCACGGTGGCTCAGCGGTTAGCAGCGTGGTCTTAAAGCACCTTACAACGCTGGTGTCCTAGGTTCGAATCCCGCCATGAGCCTTAGGGAACGGTCCTGCTAGTTGGTGCCAGAAAGTGTGGGAAGTGTCTGCAGTGTTGTAGTCCTCTCCGAGGGACCGATTGGGAGCGTCATCCTGTATGATAGAGTGATCCAAAGTGGGTGCAGATGGGTAGGGGGCAGGATGGAGGGAACAGAGAAGAGAAAAGGTGTATCAGATAGGGGTATACCATGGGCCACAGAGAAGGGGGTTTGGGGAAGTGTGTAAGGTAGGGGTGTGTAGCCTGCGAGTGGACATGTGGGCAAACTAGGGGGTGTAAAGGTAGACGAGGGAGTTGGGAGATAAGAAGTGCCATTGCGATGCCAAAAAGTGACAATATCATCGAGTTCCGTGTTGACGTCCTGGAAGTTCATCGAGCTCCGTGATGCCGTCCTGGAAGTTCCACCACGATGTCATCGAGTTCCGTGATGCCGTCCTTGAAGTTCCACCGCAATGTCATCGAGTTCCGTGACGGCTTGGCAGTTCCACCACGATGTCATCGAGTTCCGTGATGCCGTCCTTGAAGTTCCACCGTGATGTCATCGAGTTCCGTGTTGACATCCCAGACATTCCATTGCGATGTCATTGAGTTCTGTGTTGACGTCCCAGAAGTTCCATTGCGATTTCATCGGGTTCTGTGATGATGACATGGCGTTCCATTGCGATGTCATCTAGTCCTGTGAGGATGTCCCAGAGTTCCATTGGCCTCCACCCAATGGGTTATTCATTTAGTGACTACGCTCCCCATGGCCCTTGACGGGATTTGAACTCAGGACCTCAGCGTTTCACAGCGAACTGCTAACCACTGAGCCACCGCACTTCCTGACTAATCTCATGGACAAGACCATATACATTCCAAACAAATCCTAGACAAGCAATAATCTATCAGCGCTATACAGCTCATTGAAGAGTGCATCATTAGGTCAGCAGATTGGTTGAGGCTACAAGTGCGGCGGTTCCATGGCTTAGTGGTCAGAGCTGCAGACTTGCGACCACAGGGTCGAGAGTTCGAATCCCCTCAGGGAGTGTGATTTATGCGAGTTTTTGCCCAAACCTCCCGTCCAACCGTCAGACTTTTAACGTTATTTTTAGCCCTTCACAATCTCACGTCTAGTTCCTGGACAATGACCATATGCATCAAAAAGAACATCTTAAACCCATGACAAACATTTCTCCTAACTATACAGGGCAGGGCAGCACAGAGGCTTAGCACGGGTAGCACGGTGGCTCAGCGGTTAGCAGCGTGGTCTTAAAGCACCTTACAACGCTGGTGTCCTAGGTTCGAATCCCGCCATGAGCCTTAGGGAACGGTCCTGCTAGTTGGTGCCAGAAAGTGTGGGAAGTGTCTGCAGTGTTGTAGTCCTCTCCGAGGGACCGATTGGGAGCGTCATCCTGTATGATAGAGTGATCCAAAGTGGGTGCAGAAGGGTAGGGGGCAGGATGGAGGGAACAGAGAAGAGAAAAGGTGTATCAGATAGGGGTATACCATGGGCCTCAGAGAAGGGGGTTTGGGGAAGTGTGTAAGGTAGGGGTGTGTAGCCTGCGAGTGGACATGTGGGCAAACTAGGGGGTGTAAAGGTAGACTAGGGAGGGAGTTGGGAGATAAGAAGTGCCATTGCGATGCCAAAAAGTGACAATATCATCGAGTTCCGTGTTGACGTCCTGGAAGTTCATCGAGCTCCGTGATGCCGTCCTGGAAGTTCCACCACGATGTCATCGAGTTCCGTGATGCCGTCCTTGAAGTTCCACCGCAATGTCATCGAGTTCCGTGACGGCTTGGCAGTTCCACCACGATGTCATCGAGTTCCGTGATGCCGTCCTTGAAGTTCCACCGTGATGTCATCGAGTTCCGTGTTGACATCCCAGACATTCCATTGCGATGTCATTGAGTTCTGTGTTGACGTCCCAGAAGTTCCATTGCGATTTCATCGGGTTCTGTGATGATGACATGGCGTTCCATTGCGATGTCATCTAGTCCTGTGAGGATGTCCCAGAGTTCCATTGGCCTCCACCCAATGGGTTATTCATTTAGTGACTACGCTCCCCATGGCCCTTGACAGGATTTGAACTCAGGACCTCAGCGTTTCACAGCGAACTGCTAACCACTGAGCCACCGCACTTCCTGACTAATCTCATGGACAAGACCATATACATTCCAAACAAATCCTAGACAAGCAATAATCTATCAGCGCTATACAGCTCATTGAAGAGTGCATCATTAGGTCAGCAGATTGGTTGAGGATACAAGGGCAGCGGTTCCATGGCTTAGTGGACAGAGCTGCAGCCTTGCGACCGCAGGGTCGAGAGTTCAAATCCCCTCAGGGCGTGTGAGTTACGTGAGTTTTTGCCCAAACCACCCGTCCAACCGTCAGACTTTTAACGTTATTTTTAGCCCTTCACAATCTCACGTCTAGTTCCTGGACAATGACCATATGCATCAAAAAGAACATCTTATCCGAGCAATAATCTATCAGAGCTATCCAGCTCATTGAAGAGTGCCTCATTAGGTCAGCAGATTGGTTAAAGCTGCAAGTGCGGCGGTTCCGTGGCTCAGTGGTTAGAGCTACGCCCTTGCGACCATGGGGTCGAGAGTTCAAATCCCCTCAGGTCGTGTGTCTTATGCGAGTTTTTGCCCAAACCACCCGTCCAACGTCATTGAAGAGTGCATCATTAGGTCAGCAGATTGGTTGAGGCTACAAGTGCGGCGGTTCCATGGCTTAGTGGTCAGAGCTGCAGACTTGCGACCACAGGGTCGAGAGTTCAAATCCCCTCAGGGAGTGTGATTTATGCGAGTTTTTGCCCAAACCTCCCGTCCAACCGTCAGACTTTTAACGTTATTTTTAGCCCTTCACAATCTCACGTCTAGTTCCTGGACAATGACCATATGCATCAAAAAGAATATCTTAAACCCATGACAAACATTTCTCCTAACTATACAGGGCAGGGCAGCACAGAGGCTTAGCACGGGTAGCACGGTGGCTCAGCGGTTAGCAGCGTGGTCTTAAAGCACCTTACAACGCTGGTGTCCTAGGTTCGAATCCCGCCATGAGCCTTAGGGAACGGTCCTGCTAGTTGGTGCCAGAAAGTGTGGGAAGTGTCTGCAGTGTTGTAGTCCTCTCCGAGGGACCGATTGGGAGCGTCATCCTGTATGATAGAGTGATCCAAAGTGGGTGCAGATGGGTAGGGGGCAGGATGGAGGGAACAGAGAAGAGAAAAGGTGTATCAGATAGGGGTATACCATGGGCCTCAGAGAAGGGGGTTTGGGGAAGTGTGTAAGGTAGGGGTGTGTAGCCTGCGAGTGGACATGTGGGCAAACTAGGGGGTGTAAAGGTAAACTAGGGAGGGAGTTGGGAGATAAGAAGTGCCATTGCGATGCCAAAAAGTGACAATATCATCGAGTTCCGTGATGCCGTCCTTGAAGTTCCACGGCGCTGTCATCGAGTTCCGTGTTGACGTCCTGGAAGTTCATCGAGCTCCGTGATGCCGTCCTGGAAGTTCCACCACGATGTCATCGAGTTCCGTGATGCCGTCCTTGAAGTTCCACCGTGATGTCATCGACTTCCACGATGCCGACCTTGAAGTTCCACGGCGCTGTCATCGAGTTCCGTGTTGACGTCCTGGAAGTTCATCGAGCTCCGTGATGCCGTCCTTGAAGTTCCACCGTGATGTCATCGAGTTCCGTGTTGACATCCCAGACATTCCATTGCGATGTCATTGAGTTCTGTGTTGACGTCCCAGAAGTTCCATTGCGATTTCATCGGGTTCTGTGATGATGACATGGCGTTCCATTGCGATGTCATCTAGTCCTGTGAGGATGTCCCAGAGTTCCATTGGCCTCCACCCAATGGGTTATTCATTTAGTGACTACGCTCCCCATGGCCCTTGACGGGATTTGAACTCAGGACCTCAGCGTTTCACAGCGAACTGCTAACCACTGAGCCACCGCACTTCCTGACTAATCTCATGGACAAGACCATATACATTCCAAACAAATCCTAGACAAGCAATAATCTATCAGCGCTATACAGCTCATTGAAGAGTGCATCATTAGGTCAGCAGATTGGTTGAGGATACAAGTGCGGCGGTTCCATGGCTTAGTGGTCAGAGCTGCAGCCTTGCGACCGCAGGGTCGAGAGTTCAAATCCCCTCAGGGCGTGTGAGTTACGTGAGTTTTTGCCCAAACCACCCGTCCAACCGTCAGACTTTTAACGTTATTTTTAGCCCTTCACAATCTCACGTCTAGTTCCTGGACAATGACCATATGCATCAAAAAGAACATCTTAAACCCATGACAAACATTTCTCCTAACTATACAGGGCAGGGCAGCACAGAGGCTTAGCACGGGTAGCACGGTGGCTCAGCGGTTAGCAGCGTGGTCTTAAAGCACCTTACAACGCTGGTGTCCTAGGTTCGAATCCCGCCATGAGCCTTAGGGAACGGTCCTGCTAGTTGGTGCCAGAAAGTGTGGGAAGTGTCTGCAGTGTTGTAGTCCTCTCCGAGGGACCGATTGGGAGCGTCATCCTGTATGATAGAGTGATCCAAAGTGGGTGCAGAAGGGTAGGGGGCAGGATGGAGGGAACAGAGAAGAGAAAAGGTGTATCAGATAGGGGTATACCATGGGCCTCAGAGAAGGGGGTTTGGGGAAGTGTGTAAGGTAGGGGTGTGTAGCCTGCGAGTGGACATGTGGGCAAACTAGGGGGTGTAAAGGTAGACTAGGGAGGGAGTTGGGAGATAAGAAGTGCCATTGCGATGCCAAAAAGTGACAATATCATCGAGTTCCGTGATGCCGTCCCAGAAGATTCACCGCAATGTCATCGAGTTCCATGATGCCGTCCTTGAAGTTCCACAGCGCTGTCATCGAGTTCCGTGTTGACGTCCTGGAAGTTCATCGAGCTCCGTGATGCCGTCCTGGAAGTTCCATTGCGATGTCATCTAGTCCTGTGAGGATGTCCCAGCGTTCCATGTCATCGAGTTCTGTGATGCTGTCCTTGAAGTTCCACCGTGATGTCATCGAGTTCCACGATGCCGACCTTGAAGTTCCACGGCGCTGTCATCGAGTTCCGTGTTGACGTCCTGGAAGTTCATCGAGCTCCGTGATGCCGTCCTGGAAGTTCCACCACGATGTCATCGAGTTCCGTGATGCCGTCCTTGAAGTTCCACCGCAATGTCATCGAGTTCCGTGACGGCTTGGCAGTTCCACCACGATGTCATCGAGTTCCGTGATGCCGTCCTTGAAGTTCCACCGTGATGTCATCGAGTTCCGTGTTGACATCCCAGACATTCCATTGCGATGTCATTGAGTTCTGTGTTGACGTCCCAGAAGTTCCATTGCGATTTCATCGGGTTCTGTGATGATGACATGGCGTTCCATTGCGATGTCATCTAGTCCTGTGAGGATGTCCCAGCGTTCCATTGGCCTCCACCCAATGGGTTATTCATTTAGTAACTACGCTCCCCATGGCCCTTGACGGGATTTGAACTCAGGACCTCAGCGTTTCACAGCGAACTGCTAACCACTGAGCCACCGCACTTCCTGACTAATCTCATGGACAAGACCATATACATTCCAAACAAATCCTAGACAAGCAATAATCTATCAGCGCTATACAGCTCATTGAAGAGTGCATCATTAGGTCAGCAGATTGGTTGAGGATACAAGTGCGGCGGTTCCATGGCTTAGTGGTCAGAGCTGCAGCCTTGCGACCGCAGGGTCGAGAGTTCAAATCCCCTCAGGGCGTGTGAGTTACGTGAGTTTTTGCCCAAACCACCCGTCCAACCGTCAGACTTTTAACGTTATTTTTAGCCCTTCACAATCTCACGTCTAGTTCCTGGACAATGACCATATGCATCAAAAAGAACATCTTATCCGAGCAATAATCTATCAGAGCTATCCAGCTCATTGAAGAGTGCCTCATTAGGTCAGCAGATTGGTTAAAGCTGCAAGTGCGGCGGTTCCGTGGCTCAGTGGTTAGAGCTACGCCCTTGCGACCATGGGGTCGAGAGTTCAAATCCCCTCAGGTCGTGTGTCTTATGCGAGTTTTTGCCCAAACCACCCGTCCAACGTCATTGAAGAGTGCATCATTAGGTCAGCAGATTGGTTGAGGCTACAAGTGCGGCGGTTCCATGGCTTAGTGGTCAGAGCTGCAGACTTGCGACCACAGGGTCGAGAGTTCAAATCCCCTCAGGGAGTGTGATTTATGCGAGTTTTTGCCCAAACCTCCCGTCCAACCGTCAGACTTTTAACGTTATTTTTAGCCCTTCACAATCTCACGTCTAGTTCCTGGACAATGACCATATGCATCAAAAAGAACATCTTAAACCCATGACAAACATTTCTCCTAACTATACAGGGCAGGGCAGCACAGAGGCTTAGCACGGGTAGCACGGTGGCTCAGCGGTTAGCAGCGTGGTCTTAAAGCACCTTACAACGCTGGTGTCCTAGGTTCGAATCCCGCCATGAGCCTTAGGGAACGGTCCTGCTAGTTGGTGCCAGAAAGTGTGGGAAGTGTCTGCAGTGTTGTAGTCCTCTCCGAGGGACCGATTGGGAGCGTCATCCTGTATGATAGAGTGATCCAAAGTGGGTGCAGATGGGTAGGGGGCAGGATGGAGGGAACAGAGAAGAGAAAAGGTGTATCAGATAGGGGTATACCATGGGCCACAGAGAAGGGGGTTTGGGGAAGTGTGTAAGGTAGGGGTGTGTAGCCTGCGAGTGGACATGTGGGCAAACTAGGGGGTGTAAAGGTAGACGAGGGAGTTGGGAGATAAGAAGTGCCATTGCGATGCCAAAAAGTGACAATATCATCGAGTTCCGTGTTGACGTCCTGGAAGTTCATCGAGCTCCGTGATGCCGTCCTGGAAGTTCCACCACGATGTCATCGAGTTCCGTGATGCCGTCCTTGAAGTTCCACCGCAATGTCATCGAGTTCCGTGACGGCTTGGCAGTTCCACCACGATGTCATCGAGTTCCGTGATGCCGTCCTTGAAGTTCCACCGTGATGTCATCGAGTTCCGTGTTGACATCCCAGACATTCCATTGCGATGTCATTGAGTTCTGTGTTGACGTCCCAGAAGTTCCATTGCGATTTCATCGGGTTCTGTGATGATGACATGGCGTTCCATTGCGATGTCATCTAGTCCTGTGAGGATGTCCCAGAGTTCCATTGGCCTCCACCCAATGGGTTATTCATTTAGTGACTACGCTCCCCATGGCCCTTGACGGGATTTGAACTCAGGACCTCAGCGTTTCACAGCGAACTGCTAACCACTGAGCCACCGCACTTCCTGACTAATCTCATGGACAAGACCATATACATTCCAAACAAATCCTAGACAAGCAATAATCTATCAGCGCTATACAGCTCATTGAAGAGTGCATCATTAGGTCAGCAGATTGGTTGAGGCTACAAGTGCGGCGGTTCCATGGCTTAGTGGTCAGAGCTGCAGACTTGCGACCACAGGGTCGAGAGTTCGAATCCCCTCAGGGAGTGTGATTTATGCGAGTTTTTGCCCAAACCTCCCGTCCAACCGTCAGACTTTTAACGTTATTTTTAGCCCTTCACAATCTCACGTCTAGTTCCTGGACAATGACCATATGCATCAAAAAGAACATCTTAAACCCATGACAAACATTTCTCCTAACTATACAGGGCAGGGCAGCACAGAGGCTTAGCACGGGTAGCACGGTGGCTCAGCGGTTAGCAGCGTGGTCTTAAAGCACCTTACAACGCTGGTGTCCTAGGTTCGAATCCCGCCATGAGCCTTAGGGAACGGTCCTGCTAGTTGGTGCCAGAAAGTGTGGGAAGTGTCTGCAGTGTTGTAGTCCTCTCCGAGGGACCGATTGGGAGCGTCATCCTGTATGATAGAGTGATCCAAAGTGGGTGCAGAAGGGTAGGGGGCAGGATGGAGGGAACAGAGAAGAGAAAAGGTGTATCAGATAGGGGTATACCATGGGCCTCAGAGAAGGGGGTTTGGGGAAGTGTGTAAGGTAGGGGTGTGTAGCCTGCGAGTGGACATGTGGGCAAACTAGGGGGTGTAAAGGTAGACTAGGGAGGGAGTTGGGAGATAAGAAGTGCCATTGCGATGCCAAAAAGTGACAATATCATCGAGTTCCGTGTTGACGTCCTGGAAGTTCATCGAGCTCCGTGATGCCGTCCTGGAAGTTCCACCACGATGTCATCGAGTTCCGTGATGCCGTCCTTGAAGTTCCACCGCAATGTCATCGAGTTCCGTGACGGCTTGGCAGTTCCACCACGATGTCATCGAGTTCCGTGATGCCGTCCTTGAAGTTCCACCGTGATGTCATCGAGTTCCGTGTTGACATCCCAGACATTCCATTGCGATGTCATTGAGTTCTGTGTTGACGTCCCAGAAGTTCCATTGCGATTTCATCGGGTTCTGTGATGATGACATGGCGTTCCATTGCGATGTCATCTAGTCCTGTGAGGATGTCCCAGAGTTCCATTGGCCTCCACCCAATGGGTTATTCATTTAGTGACTACGCTCCCCATGGCCCTTGACAGGATTTGAACTCAGGACCTCAGCGTTTCACAGCGAACTGCTAACCACTGAGCCACCGCACTTCCTGACTAATCTCATGGACAAGACCATATACATTCCAAACAAATCCTAGACAAGCAATAATCTATCAGCGCTATACAGCTCATTGAAGAGTGCATCATTAGGTCAGCAGATTGGTTGAGGATACAAGGGCAGCGGTTCCATGGCTTAGTGGACAGAGCTGCAGCCTTGCGACCGCAGGGTCGAGAGTTCAAATCCCCTCAGGGCGTGTGAGTTACGTGAGTTTTTGCCCAAACCACCCGTCCAACCGTCAGACTTTTAACGTTATTTTTAGCCCTTCACAATCTCACGTCTAGTTCCTGGACAATGACCATATGCATCAAAAAGAACATCTTATCCGAGCAATAATCTATCAGAGCTATCCAGCTCATTGAAGAGTGCCTCATTAGGTCAGCAGATTGGTTAAAGCTGCAAGTGCGGCGGTTCCGTGGCTCAGTGGTTAGAGCTACGCCCTTGCGACCATGGGGTCGAGAGTTCAAATCCCCTCAGGTCGTGTGTCTTATGCGAGTTTTTGCCCAAACCACCCGTCCAACGTCATTGAAGAGTGCATCATTAGGTCAGCAGATTGGTTGAGGCTACAAGTGCGGCGGTTCCATGGCTTAGTGGTCAGAGCTGCAGACTTGCGACCACAGGGTCGAGAGTTCAAATCCCCTCAGGGAGTGTGATTTATGCGAGTTTTTGCCCAAACCTCCCGTCCAACCGTCAGACTTTTAACGTTATTTTTAGCCCTTCACAATCTCACGTCTAGTTCCTGGACAATGACCATATGCATCAAAAAGAACATCTTAAACCCATGACAAACATTTCTCCTAACTATACAGGGCAGGGCAGCACAGAGGCTTAGCACGGGTAGCACGGTGGCTCAGCGGTTAGCAGCGTGGTCTTAAAGCACCTTACAACGCTGGTGTCCTAGGTTCGAATCCCGCCATGAGCCTTAGGGAACGGTCCTGCTAGTTGGTGCCAGAAAGTGTGGGAAGTGTCTGCAGTGTTGTAGTCCTCTCCGAGGGACCGATTGGGAGCGTCATCCTGTATGATAGAGTGATCCAAAGTGGGTGCAGATGGGTAGGGGGCAGGATGGAGGGAACAGAGAAGAGAAAAGGTGTATCAGATAGGGGTATACCATGGGCCTCAGAGAAGGGGGTTTGGGGAAGTGTGTAAGGTAGGGGTGTGTAGCCTGCGAGTGGACATGTGGGCAAACTAGGGGGTGTAAAGGTAAACTAGGGAGGGAGTTGGGAGATAAGAAGTGCCATTGCGATGCCAAAAAGTGACAATATCATCGAGTTCCGTGATGCCGTCCTTGAAGTTCCACGGCGCTGTCATCGAGTTCCGTGTTGACGTCCTGGAAGTTCATCGAGCTCCGTGATGCCGTCCTGGAAGTTCCACCACGATGTCATCGAGTTCCGTGATGCCGTCCTTGAAGTTCCACCGTGATGTCATCGACTTCCACGATGCCGACCTTGAAGTTCCACGGCGCTGTCATCGAGTTCCGTGTTGACGTCCTGGAAGTTCATCGAGCTCCGTGATGCCGTCCTTGAAGTTCCACCGTGATGTCATCGAGTTCCGTGTTGACATCCCAGACATTCCATTGCGATGTCATTGAGTTCTGTGTTGACGTCCCAGAAGTTCCATTGCGATTTCATCGGGTTCTGTGATGATGACATGGCGTTCCATTGCGATGTCATCTAGTCCTGTGAGGATGTCCCAGAGTTCCATTGGCCTCCACCCAATGGGTTATTCATTTAGTGACTACGCTCCCCATGGCCCTTGACGGGATTTGAACTCAGGACCTCAGCGTTTCACAGCGAACTGCTAACCACTGAGCCACCGCACTTCCTGACTAATCTCATGGACAAGACCATATACATTCCAAACAAATCCTAGACAAGCAATAATCTATCAGCGCTATACAGCTCATTGAAGAGTGCATCATTAGGTCAGCAGATTGGTTGAGGATACAAGTGCGGCGGTTCCATGGCTTAGTGGTCAGAGCTGCAGCCTTGCGACCGCAGGGTCGAGAGTTCAAATCCCCTCAGGGCGTGTGAGTTACGTGAGTTTTTGCCCAAACCACCCGTCCAACCGTCAGACTTTTAACGTTATTTTTAGCCCTTCACAATCTCACGTCTAGTTCCTGGACAATGACCATATGCATCAAAAAGAACATCTTAAACCCATGACAAACATTTCTCCTAACTATACAGGGCAGGGCAGCACAGAGGCTTAGCACGGGTAGCACGGTGGCTCAGCGGTTAGCAGCGTGGTCTTAAAGCACCTTACAACGCTGGTGTCCTAGGTTCGAATCCCGCCATGAGCCTTAGGGAACGGTCCTGCTAGTTGGTGCCAGAAAGTGTGGGAAGTGTCTGCAGTGTTGTAGTCCTCTCCGAGGGACCGATTGGGAGCGTCATCCTGTATGATAGAGTGATCCAAAGTGGGTGCAGAAGGGTAGGGGGCAGGATGGAGGGAACAGAGAAGAGAAAAGGTGTATCAGATAGGGGTATACCATGGGCCTCAGAGAAGGGGGTTTGGGGAAGTGTGTAAGGTAGGGGTGTGTAGCCTGCGAGTGGACATGTGGGCAAACTAGGGGGTGTAAAGGTAGACTAGGGAGGGAGTTGGGAGATAAGAAGTGCCATTGCGATGCCAAAAAGTGACAATATCATCGAGTTCCGTGATGCCGTCCCAGAAGATTCACCGCAATGTCATCGAGTTCCATGATGCCGTCCTTGAAGTTCCACAGCGCTGTCATCGAGTTCCGTGTTGACGTCCTGGAAGTTCATCGAGCTCCGTGATGCCGTCCTGGAAGTTCCATTGCGATGTCATCTAGTCCTGTGAGGATGTCCCAGCGTTCCATGTCATCGAGTTCTGTGATGCTGTCCTTGAAGTTCCACCGTGATGTCATCGAGTTCCACGATGCCGACCTTGAAGTTCCACGGCGCTGTCATCGAGTTCCGTGTTGACGTCCTGGAAGTTCATCGAGCTCCGTGATGCCGTCCTGGAAGTTCCACCACGATGTCATCGAGTTCCGTGATGCCGTCCTTGAAGTTCCACCGCAATGTCATCGAGTTCCGTGACGGCTTGGCAGTTCCACCACGATGTCATCGAGTTCCGTGATGCCGTCCTTGAAGTTCCACCGTGATGTCATCGAGTTCCGTGTTGACATCCCAGACATTCCATTGCGATGTCATTGAGTTCTGTGTTGACGTCCCAGAAGTTCCATTGCGATTTCATCGGGTTCTGTGATGATGACATGGCGTTCCATTGCGATGTCATCTAGTCCTGTGAGGATGTCCCAGCGTTCCATTGGCCTCCACCCAATGGGTTATTCATTTAGTAACTACGCTCCCCATGGCCCTTGACGGGATTTGAACTCAGGACCTCAGCGTTTCACAGCGAACTGCTAACCACTGAGCCACCGCACTTCCTGACTAATCTCATGGACAAGACCATATACATTCCAAACAAATCCTAGACAAGCAATAATCTATCAGCGCTATACAGCTCATTGAAGAGTGCATCATTAGGTCAGCAGATTGGTTGAGGATACAAGTGCGGCGGTTCCATGGCTTAGTGGTCAGAGCTGCAGCCTTGCGACCGCAGGGTCGAGAGTTCAAATCCCCTCAGGGCGTGTGAGTTACGTGAGTTTTTGCCCAAACCACCCGTCCAACCGTCAGACTTTTAACGTTATTTTTAGCCCTTCACAATCTCACGTCTAGTTCCTGGACAATGACCATATGCATCAAAAAGAACATCTTATCCGAGCAATAATCTATCAGAGCTATCCAGCTCATTGAAGAGTGCCTCATTAGGTCAGCAGATTGGTTAAAGCTGCAAGTGCGGCGGTTCCGTGGCTCAGTGGTTAGAGCTACGCCCTTGCGACCATGGGGTCGAGAGTTCAAATCCCCTCAGGTCGTGTGTCTTATGCGAGTTTTTGCCCAAACCACCCGTCCAACGTCATTGAAGAGTGCATCATTAGGTCAGCAGATTGGTTGAGGCTACAAGTGCGGCGGTTCCATGGCTTAGTGGTCAGAGCTGCAGACTTGCGACCACAGGGTCGAGAGTTCAAATCCCCTCAGGGAGTGTGATTTATGCGAGTTTTTGCCCAAACCTCCCGTCCAACCGTCAGACTTTTAACGTTATTTTTAGCCCTTCACAATCTCACGTCTAGTTCCTGGACAATGACCATATGCATCAAAAAGAACATCTTAAACCCATGACAAACATTTCTCCTAACTATACAGGGCAGGGCAGCACAGAGGCTTAGCACGGGTAGCACGGTGGCTCAGCGGTTAGCAGCGTGGTCTTAAAGCACCTTACAACGCTGGTGTCCTAGGTTCGAATCCCGCCATGAGCCTTAGGGAACGGTCCTGCTAGTTGGTGCCAGAAAGTGTGGGAAGTGTCTGCAGTGTTGTAGTCCTCTCCGAGGGACCGATTGGGAGCGTCATCCTGTATGATAGAGTGATCCAAAGTGGGTGCAGATGGGTAGGGGGCAGGATGGAGGGAACAGAGAAGAGAAAAGGTGTATCAGATAGGGGTATACCATGGGCCACAGAGAAGGGGGTTTGGGGAAGTGTGTAAGGTAGGGGTGTGTAGCCTGCGAGTGGACATGTGGGCAAACTAGGGGGTGTAAAGGTAGACGAGGGAGTTGGGAGATAAGAAGTGCCATTGCGATGCCAAAAAGTGACAATATCATCGAGTTCCGTGTTGACGTCCTGGAAGTTCATCGAGCTCCGTGATGCCGTCCTGGAAGTTCCACCACGATGTCATCGAGTTCCGTGATGCCGTCCTTGAAGTTCCACCGCAATGTCATCGAGTTCCGTGACGGCTTGGCAGTTCCACCACGATGTCATCGAGTTCCGTGATGCCGTCCTTGAAGTTCCACCGTGATGTCATCGAGTTCCGTGTTGACATCCCAGACATTCCATTGCGATGTCATTGAGTTCTGTGTTGACGTCCCAGAAGTTCCATTGCGATTTCATCGGGTTCTGTGATGATGACATGGCGTTCCATTGCGATGTCATCTAGTCCTGTGAGGATGTCCCAGAGTTCCATTGGCCTCCACCCAATGGGTTATTCATTTAGTGACTACGCTCCCCATGGCCCTTGACGGGATTTGAACTCAGGACCTCAGCGTTTCACAGCGAACTGCTAACCACTGAGCCACCGCACTTCCTGACTAATCTCATGGACAAGACCATATACATTCCAAACAAATCCTAGACAAGCAATAATCTATCAGCGCTATACAGCTCATTGAAGAGTGCATCATTAGGTCAGCAGATTGGTTGAGGCTACAAGTGCGGCGGTTCCATGGCTTAGTGGTCAGAGCTGCAGACTTGCGACCACAGGGTCGAGAGTTCGAATCCCCTCAGGGAGTGTGATTTATGCGAGTTTTTGCCCAAACCTCCCGTCCAACCGTCAGACTTTTAACGTTATTTTTAGCCCTTCACAATCTCACGTCTAGTTCCTGGACAATGACCATATGCATCAAAAAGAACATCTTAAACCCATGACAAACATTTCTCCTAACTATACAGGGCAGGGCAGCACAGAGGCTTAGCACGGGTAGCACGGTGGCTCAGCGGTTAGCAGCGTGGTCTTAAAGCACCTTACAACGCTGGTGTCCTAGGTTCGAATCCCGCCATGAGCCTTAGGGAACGGTCCTGCTAGTTGGTGCCAGAAAGTGTGGGAAGTGTCTGCAGTGTTGTAGTCCTCTCCGAGGGACCGATTGGGAGCGTCATCCTGTATGATAGAGTGATCCAAAGTGGGTGCAGAAGGGTAGGGGGCAGGATGGAGGGAACAGAGAAGAGAAAAGGTGTATCAGATAGGGGTATACCATGGGCCTCAGAGAAGGGGGTTTGGGGAAGTGTGTAAGGTAGGGGTGTGTAGCCTGCGAGTGGACATGTGGGCAAACTAGGGGGTGTAAAGGTAGACTAGGGAGGGAGTTGGGAGATAAGAAGTGCCATTGCGATGCCAAAAAGTGACAATATCATCGAGTTCCGTGTTGACGTCCTGGAAGTTCATCGAGCTCCGTGATGCCGTCCTGGAAGTTCCACCACGATGTCATCGAGTTCCATGATGCCGTCCTTGAAGTTCCACCGCAATGTCATCGAGTTCCGTGACGGCTTGGCAGTTCCACCACGATGTCATCGAGTTCCGTGATGCCGTCCTTGAAGTTCCACCGTGATGTCATCGAGTTCCGTGTTGACATCCCAGACATTCCATTGCGATGTCATTGAGTTCTGTGTTGACGTCCCAGAAGTTCCATTGCGATTTCATCGGGTTCTGTGATGATGACATGGCGTTCCATTGCGATGTCATCTAGTCCTGTGAGGATGTCCCATTTAGTGACTACGCTCCCCATGGCCCTTGACAGGATTTGAACTCAGGACCTCAGCGTTTCACAGCGAACTGCTAACCACTGAGCCACCGCACTTCCTGACTAATCTCATGGACAAGACCATATACATTCCAAACAAATCCTAGACAAGCAATAATCTATCAGCGCTATACAGCTCATTGAAGAGTGCATCATTAGGTCAGCAGATTGGTTGAGGATACAAGGGCAGCGGTTCCATGGCTTAGTGGACAGAGCTGCAGCCTTGCGACCGCAGGGTCGAGAGTTCAAATCCCCTCAGGGCGTGTGAGTTACGTGAGTTTTTGCCCAAACCACCCGTCCAACCGTCAGACTTTTAACGTTATTTTTAGCCCTTCACAATCTCACGTCTAGTTCCTGGACAATGACCATATGCATCAAAAAGAACATCTTATCCGAGCAATAATCTATCAGAGCTATCCAGCTCATTGAAGAGTGCCTCATTAGGTCAGCAGATTGGTTAAAGCTGCAAGTGCGGCGGTTCCGTGGCTCAGTGGTTAGAGCTACGCCCTTGCGACCATGGGGTCGAGAGTTCAAATCCCCTCAGGTCGTGTGTCTTATGCGAGTTTTTGCCCAAACCACCCGTCCAACGTCATTGAAGAGTGCATCATTAGGTCAGCAGATTGGTTGAGGCTACAAGTGCGGCGGTTCCATGGCTTAGTGGTCAGAGCTGCAGACTTGCGACCACAGGGTCGAGAGTTCAAATCCCCTCAGGGAGTGTGATTTATGCGAGTTTTTGCCCAAACCTCCCGTCCAACCGTCAGACTTTTAACGTTATTTTTAGCCCTTCACAATCTCACGTCTAGTTCCTGGACAATGACCATATGCATCAAAAAGAACATCTTAAACCCATGACAAACATTTCTCCTAACTATACAGGGCAGGGCAGCACAGAGGCTTAGCACGGGTAGCACGGTGGCTCAGCGGTTAGCAGCGTGGTCTTAAAGCACCTTACAACGCTGGTGTCCTAGGTTCGAATCCCGCCATGAGCCTTAGGGAACGGTCCTGCTAGTTGGTGCCAGAAAGTGTGGGAAGTGTCTGCAGTGTTGTAGTCCTCTCCGAGGGACCGATTGGGAGCGTCATCCTGTATGATAGAGTGATCCAAAGTGGGTGCAGATGGGTAGGGGGCAGGATGGAGGGAACAGAGAAGAGAAAAGGTGTATCAGATAGGGGTATACCATGGGCCTCAGAGAAGGGGGTTTGGGGAAGTGTGTAAGGTAGGGGTGTGTAGCCTGCGAGTGGACATGTGGGCAAACTAGGGGGTGTAAAGGTAAACTAGGGAGGGAGTTGGGAGATAAGAAGTGCCATTGCGATGCCAAAAAGTGACAATATCATCGAGTTCCGTGATGCCGTCCTTGAAGTTCCACGGCGCTGTCATCGAGTTCCGTGTTGACGTCCTGGAAGTTCATCGAGCTCCGTGATGCCGTCCTGGAAGTTCCACCACGATGTCATCGAGTTCCGTGATGCCGTCCTTGAAGTTCCACCGTGATGTCATCGACTTCCACGATGCCGACCTTGAAGTTCCACGGCGCTGTCATCGAGTTCCGTGTTGACGTCCTGGAAGTTCATCGAGCTCCGTGATGCCGTCCTTGAAGTTCCACCGTGATGTCATCGAGTTCCGTGTTGACATCCCAGACATTCCATTGCGATGTCATTGAGTTCTGTGTTGACGTCCCAGAAGTTCCATTGCGATTTCATCGGGTTCTGTGATGATGACATGGCGTTCCATTGCGATGTCATCTAGTCCTGTGAGGATGTCCCAGAGTTCCATTGGCCTCCACCCAATGGGTTATTCATTTAGTGACTACGCTCCCCATGGCCCTTGACGGGATTTGAACTCAGGACCTCAGCGTTTCACAGCGAACTGCTAACCACTGAGCCACCGCACTTCCTGACTAATCTCATGGACAAGACCATATACATTCCAAACAAATCCTAGACAAGCAATAATCTATCAGCGCTATACAGCTCATTGAAGAGTGCATCATTAGGTCAGCAGATTGGTTGAGGATACAAGTGCGGCGGTTCCATGGCTTAGTGGTCAGAGCTGCAGCCTTGCGACCGCAGGGTCGAGAGTTCAAATCCCCTCAGGGCGTGTGAGTTACGTGAGTTTTTGCCCAAACCACCCGTCCAACCGTCAGACTTTTAACGTTATTTTTAGCCCTTCACAATCTCACGTCTAGTTCCTGGACAATGACCATATGCATCAAAAAGAACATCTTAAACCCATGACAAACATTTCTCCTAACTATACAGGGCAGGGCAGCACAGAGGCTTAGCACGGGTAGCACGGTGGCTCAGCGGTTAGCAGCGTGGTCTTAAAGCACCTTACAACGCTGGTGTCCTAGGTTCGAATCCCGCCATGAGCCTTAGGGAACGGTCCTGCTAGTTGGTGCCAGAAAGTGTGGGAAGTGTCTGCAGTGTTGTAGTCCTCTCCGAGGGACCGATTGGGAGCGTCATCCTGTATGATAGAGTGATCCAAAGTGGGTGCAGAAGGGTAGGGGGCAGGATGGAGGGAACAGAGAAGAGAAAAGGTGTATCAGATAGGGGTATACCATGGGCCTCAGAGAAGGGGGTTTGGGGAAGTGTGTAAGGTAGGGGTGTGTAGCCTGCGAGTGGACATGTGGGCAAACTAGGGGGTGTAAAGGTAGACTAGGGAGGGAGTTGGGAGATAAGAAGTGCCATTGCGATGCCAAAAAGTGACAATATCATCGAGTTCCGTGTTGACGTCCTGGAAGTTCATCGAGCTCCGTGATGCCGTCCTGGAAGTTCCACCACGATGTCATCGAGTTCCGTGATGCCGTCCTTGAAGTTCCACCGCAATGTCATCGAGTTCCGTGACGGCTTGGCAGTTCCACCACGATGTCATCGAGTTCCGTGATGCCGTCCTTGAAGTTCCACCGTGATGTCATCGAGTTCCGTGTTGACATCCCAGACATTCCATTGCGATGTCATTGAGTTCTGTGTTGACGTCCCAGAAGTTCCATTGCGATTTCATCGGGTTCTGTGATGATGACATGGCGTTCCATTGCGATGTCATCTAGTCCTGTGAGGATGTCCCAGAGTTCCATTGGCCTCCACCCAATGGGTTATTCATTTAGTGACTACGCTCCCCATGGCCCTTGACAGGATTTGAACTCAGGACCTCAGCGTTTCACAGCGAACTGCTAACCACTGAGCCACCGCACTTCCTGACTAATCTCATGGACAAGACCATATACATTCCAAACAAATCCTAGACAAGCAATAATCTATCAGCGCTATACAGCTCATTGAAGAGTGCATCATTAGGTCAGCAGATTGGTTGAGGATACAAGGGCAGCGGTTCCATGGCTTAGTGGACAGAGCTGCAGCCTTGCGACCGCAGGGTCGAGAGTTCAAATCCCCTCAGGGCGTGTGAGTTACGTGAGTTTTTGCCCAAACCACCCGTCCAACCGTCAGACTTTTAACGTTATTTTTAGCCCTTCACAATCTCACGTCTAGTTCCTGGACAATGACCATATGCATCAAAAAGAACATCTTATCCGAGCAATAATCTATCAGAGCTATCCAGCTCATTGAAGAGTGCCTCATTAGGTCAGCAGATTGGTTAAAGCTGCAAGTGCGGCGGTTCCGTGGCTCAGTGGTTAGAGCTACGCCCTTGCGACCATGGGGTCGAGAGTTCAAATCCCCTCAGGTCGTGTGTCTTATGCGAGTTTTTGCCCAAACCACCCGTCCAACGTCATTGAAGAGTGCATCATTAGGTCAGCAGATTGGTTGAGGCTACAAGTGCGGCGGTTCCATGGCTTAGTGGTCAGAGCTGCAGACTTGCGACCACAGGGTCGAGAGTTCAAATCCCCTCAGGGAGTGTGATTTATGCGAGTTTTTGCCCAAACCTCCCGTCCAACCGTCAGACTTTTAACGTTATTTTTAGCCCTTCACAATCTCACGTCTAGTTCCTGGACAATGACCATATGCATCAAAAAGAACATCTTAAACCCATGACAAACATTTCTCCTAACTATACAGGGCAGGGCAGCACAGAGGCTTAGCACGGGTAGCACGGTGGCTCAGCGGTTAGCAGCGTGGTCTTAAAGCACCTTACAACGCTGGTGTCCTAGGTTCGAATCCCGCCATGAGCCTTAGGGAACGGTCCTGCTAGTTGGTGCCAGAAAGTGTGGGAAGTGTCTGCAGTGTTGTAGTCCTCTCCGAGGGACCGATTGGGAGCGTCATCCTGTATGATAGAGTGATCCAAAGTGGGTGCAGATGGGTAGGGGGCAGGATGGAGGGAACAGAGAAGAGAAAAGGTGTATCAGATAGGGGTATACCATGGGCCTCAGAGAAGGGGGTTTGGGGAAGTGTGTAAGGTAGGGGTGTGTAGCCTGCGAGTGGACATGTGGGCAAACTAGGGGGTGTAAAGGTAGACTAGGGAGGGAGTTGGGAGATAAGAAGTGCCATTGCGATGCCAAAAAGTGACAATATCATCGAGTTCCGTGATGCCGTCCTTGAAGTTCCACGGCGCTGTCATCGAGTTCCGTGTTGACGTCCTGGAAGTTCATCGAGCTCCGTGATGCCGTCCTGGAAGTTCCACCACGATGTCATCGAGTTCCGTGATGCCGTCCTTGAAGTTCCACCGTGATGTCATCGACTTCCACGATGCCGACCTTGAAGTTCCACGGCGCTGTCATCGAGTTCCGTGTTGACGTCCTGGAAGTTCATCGAGCTCCGTGATGCCGTCCTTGAAGTTCCACCGTGATGTCATCGAGTTCCGTGTTGACATCCCAGACATTCCATTGCGATGTCATTGAGTTCTGTGTTGACGTCCCAGAAGTTCCATTGCGATTTCATCGGGTTCTGTGATGATGACATGGCGTTCCATTGCGATGTCATCTAGTCCTGTGAGGATGTCCCAGAGTTCCATTGGCCTCCACCCAATGGGTTATTCATTTAGTGACTACGCTCCCCATGGCCCTTGACGGGATTTGAACTCAGGACCTCAGCGTTTCACAGCGAACTGCTAACCACTGAGCCACCGCACTTCCTGACTAATCTCATGGACAAGACCATATACATTCCAAACAAATCCTAGACAAGCAATAATCTATCAGCGCTATACAGCTCATTGAAGAGTGCATCATTAGGTCAGCAGATTGGTTGAAGATACAAGTGCGGCGGTTCCATGGCTTAGTGGTCAGAGCTGCAGCCTTGCGACCGCAGGGTCGAGAGTTCAAATCCCCTCAGGGCGTGTGAGTTACGTGAGTTTTTGCCCAAACCACCCGTCCAACCGTCAGACTTTTAACGTTATTTTTAGCCCTTCACAATCTCACGTCTAGTTCCTGGACAATGACCATATGCATCAAAAAGAACATCTTAAACCCATGACAAACATTTCTCCTAACTATACAGGGCAGGGCAGCACAGAGGCTTAGCACGGGTAGCACGGTGGCTCAGCGGTTAGCAGCGTGGTCTTAAAGCACCTTACAACGCTGGTGTCCTAGGTTCGAATCCCGCCATGAGCCTTAGGGAACGGTCCTGCTAGTTGGTGCCAGAAAGTGTGGGAAGTGTCTGCAGTGTTGTAGTCCTCTCCGAGGGACCGATTGGGAGCGTCATCCTGTATGATAGAGTGATCCAAAGTGGGTGCAGAAGGGTAGGGGGCAGGATGGAGGGAACAGAGAAGAGAAAAGGTGTATCAGATAGGGGTATACCATGGGCCTCAGAGAAGGGGGTTTGGGGAAGTGTGTAAGGTAGGGGTGTGTAGCCTGCGAGTGGACATGTGGGCAAACTAGGGGGTGTAAAGGTAGACTAGGGAGGGAGTTGGGAGATAAGAAGTGCCATTGCGATGCCAAAAAGTGACAATATCATCGAGTTCCGTGATGCCGTCCCAGAAGATTCACCGCAATGTCATCGAGTTCCATGATGCCGTCCTTGAAGTTCCACAGCGCTGTCATCGAGTTCCGTGTTGACGTCCTGGAAGTTCATCGAGCTCCGTGATGCCGTCCTGGAAGTTCCATTGCGATGTCATCTAGTCCTGTGAGGATGTCCCAGCGTTCCATGTCATCGAGTTCTGTGATGCTGTCCTTGAAGTTCCACCGTGATGTCATCGAGTTCCACGATGCCGACCTTGAAGTTCCACGGCGCTGTCATCGAGTTCCGTGTTGACGTCCTGGAAGTTCATCGAGCTCCGTGATGCCGTCCTGGAAGTTCCACCACGATGTCATCGAGTTCCGTGATGCCGTCCTTGAAGTTCCACCGCAATGTCATCGAGTTCCGTGACGGCTTGGCAGTTCCACCACGATGTCATCGAGTTCCGTGATGCCGTCCTTGAAGTTCCACCGTGATGTCATCGAGTTCCGTGTTGACATCCCAGACATTCCATTGCGATGTCATTGAGTTCTGTGTTGACGTCCCAGAAGTTCCATTGCGATTTCATCGGGTTCTGTGATGATGACATGGCGTTCCATTGCGATGTCATCTAGTCCTGTGAGGATGTCCCAGCGTTCCATTGGCCTCCACCCAATGGGTTATTCATTTAGTAACTACGCTCCCCATGGCCCTTGACGGGATTTGAACTCAGGACCTCAGCGTTTCACAGCGAACTGCTAACCACTGAGCCACCGCACTTCCTGACTAATCTCATGGACAAGACCATATACATTCCAAACAAATCCTAGACAAGCAATAATCTATCAGCGCTATACAGCTCATTGAAGAGTGCATCATTAGGTCAGCAGATTGGTTGAGGATACAAGTGCGGCGGTTCCATGGCTTAGTGGTCAGAGCTGCAGCCTTGCGACCGCAGGGTCGAGAGTTCAAATCCCCTCAGGGCGTGTGAGTTACGTGAGTTTTTGCCCAAACCACCCGTCCAACCGTCAGACTTTTAACGTTATTTTTAGCCCTTCACAATCTCACGTCTAGTTCCTGGACAATGACCATATGCATCAAAAAGAACATCTTATCCGAGCAATAATCTATCAGAGCTATCCAGCTCATTGAAGAGTGCCTCATTAGGTCAGCAGATTGGTTAAAGCTGCAAGTGCGGCGGTTCCGTGGCTCAGTGGTTAGAGCTACGCCCTTGCGACCATGGGGTCGAGAGTTCAAATCCCCTCAGGTCGTGTGTCTTATGCGAGTTTTTGCCCAAACCACCCGTCCAACGTCATTGAAGAGTGCATCATTAGGTCAGCAGATTGGTTGAGGCTACAAGTGCGGCGGTTCCATGGCTTAGTGGTCAGAGCTGCAGACTTGCGACCACAGGGTCGAGAGTTCAAATCCCCTCAGGGAGTGTGATTTATGCGAGTTTTTGCCCAAACCTCCCGTCCAACCGTCAGACTTTTAACGTTATTTTTAGCCCTTCACAATCTCACGTCTAGTTCCTGGACAATGACCATATGCATCAAAAAGAACATCTTAAACCCATGACAAACATTTCTCCTAACTATACAGGGCAGGGCAGCACAGAGGCTTAGCACGGGTAGCACGGTGGCTCAGCGGTTAGCAGCGTGGTCTTAAAGCACCTTACAACGCTGGTGTCCTAGGTTCGAATCCCGCCATGAGCCTTAGGGAACGGTCCTGCTAGTTGGTGCCAGAAAGTGTGGGAAGTGTCTGCAGTGTTGTAGTCCTCTCCGAGGGACCGATTGGGAGCGTCATCCTGTATGATAGAGTGATCCAAAGTGGGTGCAGATGGGTAGGGGGCAGGATGGAGGGAACAGAGAAGAGAAAAGGTGTATCAGATAGGGGTATACCATGGGCCACAGAGAAGGGGGTTTGGGGAAGTGTGTAAGGTAGGGGTGTGTAGCCTGCGAGTGGACATGTGGGCAAACTAGGGGGTGTAAAGGTAGACGAGGGAGTTGGGAGATAAGAAGTGCCATTGCGATGCCAAAAAGTGACAATATCATCGAGTTCCGTGTTGACGTCCTGGAAGTTCATCGAGCTCCGTGATGCCGTCCTGGAAGTTCCACCACGATGTCATCGAGTTCCGTGATGCCGTCCTTGAAGTTCCACCGCAATGTCATCGAGTTCCGTGACGGCTTGGCAGTTCCACCACGATGTCATCGAGTTCCGTGATGCCGTCCTTGAAGTTCCACCGTGATGTCATTGAGTTCCGTGTTGACATCCCAGACATTCCATTGCGATGTCATTGAGTTCTGTGTTGACGTCCCAGAAGTTCCATTGCGATTTCATCGGGTTCTGTGATGATGACATGGCGTTCCATTGCGATGTCATCTAGTCCTGTGAGGATGTCCCAGAGTTCCATTGGCCTCCACCCAATGGGTTATTCATTTAGTGACTACGCTCCCCATGGCCCTTGACGGGATTTGAACTCAGGACCTCAGCGTTTCACAGCGAACTGCTAACCACTGAGCCACCGCACTTCCTGACTAATCTCATGGACAAGACCATATACATTCCAAACAAATCCTAGACAAGCAATAATCTATCAGCGCTATACAGCTCATTGAAGAGTGCATCATTAGGTCAGCAGATTGGTTGAGGCTACAAGTGCGGCGGTTCCATGGCTTAGTGGTCAGAGCTGCAGACTTGCGACCACAGGGTCGAGAGTTCGAATCCCCTCAGGGAGTGTGATTTATGCGAGTTTTTGCCCAAACCTCCCGTCCAACCGTCAGACTTTTAACGTTATTTTTAGCCCTTCACAATCTCACGTCTAGTTCCTGGACAATGACCATATGCATCAAAAAGAACATCTTAAACCCATGACAAACATTTCTCCTAACTATACAGGGCAGGGCAGCACAGAGGCTTAGCACGGGTAGCACGGTGGCTCAGCGGTTAGCAGCGTGGTCTTAAAGCACCTTACAACGCTGGTGTCCTAGGTTCGAATCCCGCCATGAGCCTTAGGGAACGGTCCTGCTAGTTGGTGCCAGAAAGTGTGGGAAGTGTCTGCAGTGTTGTAGTCCTCTCCGAGGGACCGATTGGGAGCGTCATCCTGTATGATAGAGTGATCCAAAGTGGGTGCAGAAGGGTAGGGGGCAGGATGGAGGGAACAGAGAAGAGAAAAGGTGTATCAGATAGGGGTATACCATGGGCCTCAGAGAAGGGGGTTTGGGGAAGTGTGTAAGGTAGGGGTGTGTAGCCTGCGAGTGGACATGTGGGCAAACTAGGGGGTGTAAAGGTAGACTAGGGAGGGAGTTGGGAGATAAGAAGTGCCATTGCGATGCCAAAAAGTGACAATATCATCGAGTTCCGTGTTGACGTCCTGGAAGTTCATCGAGCTCCGTGATGCCGTCCTGGAAGTTCCACCACGATGTCATCGAGTTCCGTGATGCCGTCCTTGAAGTTCCACCGCAATGTCATCGAGTTCCGTGACGGCTTGGCAGTTCCACCACGATGTCATCGAGTTCCGTGATGCCGTCCTTGAAGTTCCACCGTGATGTCATCGAGTTCCGTGTTGACATCCCAGACATTCCATTGCGATGTCATTGAGTTCTGTGTTGACGTCCCAGAAGTTCCATTGCGATTTCATCGGGTTCTGTGATGATGACATGGCGTTCCATTGCGATGTCATCTAGTCCTGTGAGGATGTCCCAGAGTTCCATTGGCCTCCACCCAATGGGTTATTCATTTAGTGACTACGCTCCCCATGGCCCTTGACAGGATTTGAACTCAGGACCTCAGCGTTTCACAGCGAACTGCTAACCACTGAGCCACCGCACTTCCTGACTAATCTCATGGACAAGACCATATACATTCCAAACAAATCCTAGACAAGCAATAATCTATCAGCGCTATACAGCTCATTGAAGAGTGCATCATTAGGTCAGCAGATTGGTTGAGGATACAAGGGCAGCGGTTCCATGGCTTAGTGGACAGAGCTGCAGCCTTGCGACCGCAGGGTCGAGAGTTCAAATCCCCTCAGGGCGTGTGAGTTACGTGAGTTTTTGCCCAAACCACCCGTCCAACCGTCAGACTTTTAACGTTATTTTTAGCCCTTCACAATCTCACGTCTAGTTCCTGGACAATGACCATATGCATCAAAAAGAACATCTTATCCGAGCAATAATCTATCAGAGCTATCCAGCTCATTGAAGAGTGCCTCATTAGGTCAGCAGATTGGTTAAAGCTGCAAGTGCGGCGGTTCCGTGGCTCAGTGGTTAGAGCTACGCCCTTGCGACCATGGGGTCGAGAGTTCAAATCCCCTCAGGTCGTGTGTCTTATGCGAGTTTTTGCCCAAACCACCCGTCCAACGTCATTGAAGAGTGCATCATTAGGTCAGCAGATTGGTTGAGGCTACAAGTGCGGCGGTTCCATGGCTTAGTGGTCAGAGCTGCAGACTTGCGACCACAGGGTCGAGAGTTCAAATCCCCTCAGGGAGTGTGATTTATGCGAGTTTTTGCCCAAACCTCCCGTCCAACCGTCAGACTTTTAACGTTATTTTTAGCCCTTCACAATCTCACGTCTAGTTCCTGGACAATGACCATATGCATCAAAAAGAATATCTTAAACCCATGACAAACATTTCTCCTAACTATACAGGGCAGGGCAGCACAGAGGCTTAGCACGGGTAGCACGGTGGCTCAGCGGTTAGCAGCGTGGTCTTAAAGCACCTTACAACGCTGGTGTCCTAGGTTCGAATCCCGCCATGAGCCTTAGGGAACGGTCCTGCTAGTTGGTGCCAGAAAGTGTGGGAAGTGTCTGCAGTGTTGTAGTCCTCTCCGAGGGACCGATTGGGAGCGTCATCCTGTATGATAGAGTGATCCAAAGTGGGTGCAGATGGGTAGGGGGCAGGATGGAGGGAACAGAGAAGAGAAAAGGTGTATCAGATAGGGGTATACCATGGGCCTCAGAGAAGGGGGTTTGGGGAAGTGTGTAAGGTAGGGGTGTGTAGCCTGCGAGTGGACATGTGGGCAAACTAGGGGGTGTAAAGGTAAACTAGGGAGGGAGTTGGGAGATAAGAAGTGCCATTGCGATGCCAAAAAGTGACAATATCATCGAGTTCTGTGATGCCGTCCTTGAAGTTCCACGGCGCTGTCATCGAGTTCCGTGTTGACGTCCTGGAAGTTCATCGAGCTCCGTGATGCCGTCCTGGAAGTTCCACCACGATGTCATCGAGTTCCGTGATGCCGTCCTTGAAGTTCCACCGTGATGTCATCGACTTCCACGATGCCGACCTTGAAGTTCCACGGCGCTGTCATCGAGTTCCGTGTTGACGTCCTGGAAGTTCATCGAGCTCCGTGATGCCGTCCTTGAAGTTCCACCGTGATGTCATCGAGTTCCGTGTTGACATCCCAGACATTCCATTGCGATGTCATTGAGTTCTGTGTTGACGTCCCAGAAGTTCCATTGCGATTTCATCGGGTTCTGTGATGATGACATGGCGTTCCATTGCGATGTCATCTAGTCCTGTGAGGATGTCCCAGAGTTCCATTGGCCTCCACCCAATGGGTTATTCATTTAGTGACTACGCTCCCCATGGCCCTTGACGGGATTTGAACTCAGGACCTCAGCGTTTCACAGCGAACTGCTAACCACTGAGCCACCGCACTTCCTGACTAATCTCATGGACAAGACCATATACATTCCAAACAAATCCTAGACAAGCAATAATCTATCAGCGCTATACAGCTCATTGAAGAGTGCATCATTAGGTCAGCAGATTGGTTGAGGATACAAGTGCGGCGGTTCCATGGCTTAGTGGTCAGAGCTGCAGCCTTGCGACCGCAGGGTCGAGAGTTCAAATCCCCTCAGGGCGTGTGAGTTACGTGAGTTTTTGCCCAAACCACCCGTCCAACCGTCAGACTTTTAACGTTATTTTTAGCCCTTCACAATCTCACGTCTAGTTCCTGGACAATGACCATATGCATCAAAAAGAACATCTTAAACCCATGACAAACATTTCTCCTAACTATACAGGGCAGGGCAGCACAGAGGCTTAGCACGGGTAGCACGGTGGCTCAGCGGTTAGCAGCGTGGTCTTAAAGCACCTTACAACGCTGGTGTCCTAGGTTCGAATCCCGCCATGAGCCTTAGGGAACGGTCCTGCTAGTTGGTGCCAGAAAGTGTGGGAAGTGTCTGCAGTGTTGTAGTCCTCTCCGAGGGACCGATTGGGAGCGTCATCCTGTATGATAGAGTGATCCAAAGTGGGTGCAGAAGGGTAGGGGGCAGGATGGAGGGAACAGAGAAGAGAAAAGGTGTATCAGATAGGGGTATACCATGGGCCTCAGAGAAGGGGGTTTGGGGAAGTGTGTAAGGTAGGGGTGTGTAGCCTGCGAGTGGACATGTGGGCAAACTAGGGGGTGTAAAGGTAGACTAGGGAGGGAGTTGGGAGATAAGAAGTGCCATTGCGATGCCAAAAAGTGACAATATCATCGAGTTCCGTGATGCCGTCCCAGAAGATTCACCGCAATGTCATCGAGTTCCATGATGCCGTCCTTGAAGTTCCACAGCGCTGTCATCGAGTTCCGTGTTGACGTCCTGGAAGTTCATCGAGCTCCGTGATGCCGTCCTGGAAGTTCCATTGCGATGTCATCTAGTCCTGTGAGGATGTCCCAGCGTTCCATGTCATCGAGTTCTGTGATGCTGTCCTTGAAGTTCCACCGTGATGTCATCGAGTTCCACGATGCCGACCTTGAAGTTCCACGGCGCTGTCATCGAGTTCCGTGTTGACGTCCTGGAAGTTCATCGAGCTCCGTGATGCCGTCCTGGAAGTTCCACCACGATGTCATCGAGTTCCGTGATGCCGTCCTTGAAGTTCCACCGCAATGTCATCGAGTTCCGTGACGGCTTGGCAGTTCCACCACGATGTCATCGAGTTCCGTGATGCCGTCCTTGAAGTTCCACCGTGATGTCATCGAGTTCCGTGTTGACATCCCAGACATTCCATTGCGATGTCATTGAGTTCTGTGTTGACGTCCCAGAAGTTCCATTGCGATTTCATCGGGTTCTGTGATGATGACATGGCGTTCCATTGCGATGTCATCTAGTCCTGTGAGGATGTCCCAGCGTTCCATTGGCCTCCACCCAATGGGTTATTCATTTAGTAACTACGCTCCCCATGGCCCTTGACGGGATTTGAACTCAGGACCTCAGCGTTTCACAGCGAACTGCTAACCACTGAGCCACCGCACTTCCTGACTAATCTCATGGACAAGACCATATACATTCCAAACAAATCCTAGACAAGCAATAATCTATCAGCGCTATACAGCTCATTGAAGAGTGCATCATTAGGTCAGCAGATTGGTTGAGGATACAAGTGCGGCGGTTCCATGGCTTAGTGGTCAGAGCTGCAGCCTTGCGACCGCAGGGTCGAGAGTTCAAATCCCCTCAGGGCGTGTGAGTTACGTGAGTTTTTGCCCAAACCACCCGTCCAACCGTCAGACTTTTAACGTTATTTTTAGCCCTTCACAATCTCACGTCTAGTTCCTGGACAATGACCATATGCATCAAAAAGAACATCTTATCCGAGCAATAATCTATCAGAGCTATCCAGCTCATTGAAGAGTGCCTCATTAGGTCAGCAGATTGGTTAAAGCTGCAAGTGCGGCGGTTCCGTGGCTCAGTGGTTAGAGCTACGCCCTTGCGACCATGGGGTCGAGAGTTCAAATCCCCTCAGGTCGTGTGTCTTATGCGAGTTTTTGCCCAAACCACCCGTCCAACGTCATTGAAGAGTGCATCATTAGGTCAGCAGATTGGTTGAGGCTACAAGTGCGGCGGTTCCATGGCTTAGTGGTCAGAGCTGCAGACTTGCGACCACAGGGTCGAGAGTTCAAATCCCCTCAGGGAGTGTGATTTATGCGAGTTTTTGCCCAAACCTCCCGTCCAACCGTCAGACTTTTAACGTTATTTTTAGCCCTTCACAATCTCACGTCTAGTTCCTGGACAATGACCATATGCATCAAAAAGAACATCTTAAACCCATGACAAACATTTCTCCTAACTATACAGGGCAGGGCAGCACAGAGGCTTAGCACGGGTAGCACGGTGGCTCAGCGGTTAGCAGCGTGGTCTTAAAGCACCTTACAACGCTGGTGTCCTAGGTTCGAATCCCGCCATGAGCCTTAGGGAACGGTCCTGCTAGTTGGTGCCAGAAAGTGTGGGAAGTGTCTGCAGTGTTGTAGTCCTCTCCGAGGGACCGATTGGGAGCGTCATCCTGTATGATAGAGTGATCCAAAGTGGGTGCAGATGGGTAGGGGGCAGGATGGAGGGAACAGAGAAGAGAAAAGGTGTATCAGATAGGGGTATACCATGGGCCACAGAGAAGGGGGTTTGGGGAAGTGTGTAAGGTAGGGGTGTGTAGCCTGCGAGTGGACATGTGGGCAAACTAGGGGGTGTAAAGGTAGACGAGGGAGTTGGGAGATAAGAAGTGCCATTGCGATGCCAAAAAGTGACAATATCATCGAGTTCCGTGTTGACGTCCTGGAAGTTCATCGAGCTCCGTGATGCCGTCCTGGAAGTTCCACCACGATGTCATCGAGTTCCGTGATGCCGTCCTTGAAGTTCCACCGCAATGTCATCGAGTTCCGTGACGGCTTGGCAGTTCCACCACGATGTCATCGAGTTCCGTGATGCCGTCCTTGAAGTTCCACCGTGATGTCATCGAGTTCCGTGTTGACATCCCAGACATTCCATTGCGATGTCATTGAGTTCTGTGTTGACGTCCCAGAAGTTCCATTGCGATTTCATCGGGTTCTGTGATGATGACATGGCGTTCCATTGCGATGTCATCTAGTCCTGTGAGGATGTCCCAGAGTTCCATTGGCCTCCACCCAATGGGTTATTCATTTAGTGACTACGCTCCCCATGGCCCTTGACGGGATTTGAACTCAGGACCTCAGCGTTTCACAGCGAACTGCTAACCACTGAGCCACCGCACTTCCTGACTAATCTCATGGACAAGACCATATACATTCCAAACAAATCCTAGACAAGCAATAATCTATCAGCGCTATACAGCTCATTGAAGAGTGCATCATTAGGTCAGCAGATTGGTTGAGGCTACAAGTGCGGCGGTTCCATGGCTTAGTGGTCAGAGCTGCAGACTTGCGACCACAGGGTCGAGAGTTCGAATCCCCTCAGGGAGTGTGATTTATGCGAGTTTTTGCCCAAACCTCCCGTCCAACCGTCAGACTTTTAACGTTATTTTTAGCCCTTCACAATCTCACGTCTAGTTCCTGGACAATGACCATATGCATCAAAAAGAACATCTTAAACCCATGACAAACATTTCTCCTAACTATACAGGGCAGGGCAGCACAGAGGCTTAGCACGGGTAGCACGGTGGCTCAGCGGTTAGCAGCGTGGTCTTAAAGCACCTTACAACGCTGGTGTCCTAGGTTCGAATCCCGCCATGAGCCTTAGGGAACGGTCCTGCTAGTTGGTGCCAGAAAGTGTGGGAAGTGTCTGCAGTGTTGTAGTCCTCTCCGAGGGACCGATTGGGAGCGTCATCCTGTATGATAGAGTGATCCAAAGTGGGTGCAGAAGGGTAGGGGGCAGGATGGAGGGAACAGAGAAGAGAAAAGGTGTATCAGATAGGGGTATACCATGGGCCTCAGAGAAGGGGGTTTGGGGAAGTGTGTAAGGTAGGGGTGTGTAGCCTGCGAGTGGACATGTGGGCAAACTAGGGGGTGTAAAGGTAGACTAGGGAGGGAGTTGGGAGATAAGAAGTGCCATTGCGATGCCAAAAAGTGACAATATCATCGAGTTCCGTGTTGACGTCCTGGAAGTTCATCGAGCTCCGTGATGCCGTCCTGGAAGTTCCACCACGATGTCATCGAGTTCCGTGATGCCGTCCTTGAAGTTCCACCGCAATGTCATCGAGTTCCGTGACGGCTTGGCAGTTCCACCACGATGTCATCGAGTTCCGTGATGCCGTCCTTGAAGTTCCACCGTGATGTCATCGAGTTCCGTGTTGACATCCCAGACATTCCATTGCGATGTCATTGAGTTCTGTGTTGACGTCCCAGAAGTTCCATTGCGATTTCATCGGGTTCTGTGATGATGACATGGCGTTCCATTGCGATGTCATCTAGTCCTGTGAGGATGTCCCAGAGTTCCATTGGCCTCCACCCAATGGGTTATTCATTTAGTGACTACGCTCCCCATGGCCCTTGACAGGATTTGAACTCAGGACCTCAGCGTTTCACAGCGAACTGCTAACCACTGAGCCACCGCACTTCCTGACTAATCTCATGGACAAGACCATATACATTCCAAACAAATCCTAGACAAGCAATAATCTATCAGCGCTATACAGCTCATTGAAGAGTGCATCATTAGGTCAGCAGATTGGTTGAGGATACAAGGGCAGCGGTTCCATGGCTTAGTGGACAGAGCTGCAGCCTTGCGACCGCAGGGTCGAGAGTTCAAATCCCCTCAGGGCGTGTGAGTTACGTGAGTTTTTGCCCAAACCACCCGTCCAACCGTCAGACTTTTAACGTTATTTTTAGCCCTTCACAATCTCACGTCTAGTTCCTGGACAATGACCATATGCATCAAAAAGAACATCTTATCCGAGCAATAATCTATCAGAGCTATCCAGCTCATTGAAGAGTGCCTCATTAGGTCAGCAGATTGGTTAAAGCTGCAAGTGCGGCGGTTCCGTGGCTCAGTGGTTAGAGCTACGCCCTTGCGACCATGGGGTCGAGAGTTCAAATCCCCTCAGGTCGTGTGTCTTATGCGAGTTTTTGCCCAAACCACCCGTCCAACGTCATTGAAGAGTGCATCATTAGGTCAGCAGATTGGTTGAGGCTACAAGTGCGGCGGTTCCATGGCTTAGTGGTCAGAGCTGCAGACTTGCGACCACAGGGTCGAGAGTTCAAATCCCCTCAGGGAGTGTGATTTATGCGAGTTTTTGCCCAAACCTCCCGTCCAACCGTCAGACTTTTAACGTTATTTTTAGCCCTTCACAATCTCACGTCTAGTTCCTGGACAATGACCATATGCATCAAAAAGAACATCTTAAACCCATGACAAACATTTCTCCTAACTATACAGGGCAGGGCAGCACAGAGGCTTAGCACGGGTAGCACGGTGGCTCAGCGGTTAGCAGCGTGGTCTTAAAGCACCTTACAACGCTGGTGTCCTAGGTTCGAATCCCGCCATGAGCCTTAGGGAACGGTCCTGCTAGTTGGTGCCAGAAAGTGTGGGAAGTGTCTGCAGTGTTGTAGTCCTCTCCGAGGGACCGATTGGGAGCGTCATCCTGTATGATAGAGTGATCCAAAGTGGGTGCAGATGGGTAGGGGGCAGGATGGAGGGAACAGAGAAGAGAAAAGGTGTATCAGATAGGGGTATACCATGGGCCTCAGAGAAGGGGGTTTGGGGAAGTGTGTAAGGTAGGGGTGTGTAGCCTGCGAGTGGACATGTGGGCAAACTAGGGGGTGTAAAGGTAAACTAGGGAGGGAGTTGGGAGATAAGAAGTGCCATTGCGATGCCAAAAAGTGACAATATCATCGAGTTCCGTGATGCCGTCCTTGAAGTTCCACGGCGCTGTCATCGAGTTCCGTGTTGACGTCCTGGAAGTTCATCGAGCTCCGTGATGCCGTCCTGGAAGTTCCACCACGATGTCATCGAGTTCCGTGATGCCGTCCTTGAAGTTCCACCGTGATGTCATCGACTTCCACGATGCCGACCTTGAAGTTCCACGGCGCTGTCATCGAGTTCCGTGTTGACGTCCTGGAAGTTCATCGAGCTCCGTGATGCCGTCCTTGAAGTTCCACCGTGATGTCATCGAGTTCCGTGTTGACATCCCAGACATTCCATTGCGATGTCATTGAGTTCTGTGTTGACGTCCCAGAAGTTCCATTGCGATTTCATCGGGTTCTGTGATGATGACATGGCGTTCCATTGCGATGTCATCTAGTCCTGTGAGGATGTCCCAGAGTTCCATTGGCCTCCACCCAATGGGTTATTCATTTAGTGACTACGCTCCCCATGGCCCTTGACGGGATTTGAACTCAGGACCTCAGCGTTTCACAGCGAACTGCTAACCACTGAGCCACCGCACTTCCTGACTAATCTCATGGACAAGACCATATACATTCCAAACAAATCCTAGACAAGCAATAATCTATCAGCGCTATACAGCTCATTGAAGAGTGCATCATTAGGTCAGCAGATTGGTTGAGGATACAAGTGCGGCGGTTCCATGGCTTAGTGGTCAGAGCTGCAGCCTTGCGACCGCAGGGTCGAGAGTTCAAATCCCCTCAGGGCGTGTGAGTTACGTGAGTTTTTGCCCAAACCACCCGTCCAACCGTCAGACTTTTAACGTTATTTTTAGCCCTTCACAATCTCACGTCTAGTTCCTGGACAATGACCATATGCATCAAAAAGAACATCTTAAACCCATGACAAACATTTCTCCTAACTATACAGGGCAGGGCAGCACAGAGGCTTAGCACGGGTAGCACGGTGGCTCAGCGGTTAGCAGCGTGGTCTTAAAGCACCTTACAACGCTGGTGTCCTAGGTTCGAATCCCGCCATGAGCCTTAGGGAACGGTCCTGCTAGTTGGTGCCAGAAAGTGTGGGAAGTGTCTGCAGTGTTGTAGTCCTCTCCGAGGGACCGATTGGGAGCGTCATCCTGTATGATAGAGTGATCCAAAGTGGGTGCAGAAGGGTAGGGGGCAGGATGGAGGGAACAGAGAAGAGAAAAGGTGTATCAGATAGGGGTATACCATGGGCCTCAGAGAAGGGGGTTTGGGGAAGTGTGTAAGGTAGGGGTGTGTAGCCTGCGAGTGGACATGTGGGCAAACTAGGGGGTGTAAAGGTAGACTAGGGAGGGAGTTGGGAGATAAGAAGTGCCATTGCGATGCCAAAAAGTGACAATATCATCGAGTTCCGTGATGCCGTCCCAGAAGATTCACCGCAATGTCATCGAGTTCCATGATGCCGTCCTTGAAGTTCCACAGCGCTGTCATCGAGTTCCGTGTTGACGTCCTGGAAGTTCATCGAGCTCCGTGATGCCGTCCTGGAAGTTCCATTGCGATGTCATCTAGTCCTGTGAGGATGTCCCAGCGTTCCATGTCATCGAGTTCTGTGATGCTGTCCTTGAAGTTCCACCGTGATGTCATCGAGTTCCACGATGCCGACCTTGAAGTTCCACGGCGCTGTCATCGAGTTCCGTGTTGACGTCCTGGAAGTTCATCGAGCTCCGTGATGCCGTCCTGGAAGTTCCACCACGATGTCATCGAGTTCCGTGATGCCGTCCTTGAAGTTCCACCGCAATGTCATCGAGTTCCGTGACGGCTTGGCAGTTCCACCACGATGTCATCGAGTTCCGTGATGCCGTCCTTGAAGTTCCACCGTGATGTCATCGAGTTCCGTGTTGACATCCCAGACATTCCATTGCGATGTCATTGAGTTCTGTGTTGACGTCCCAGAAGTTCCATTGCGATTTCATCGGGTTCTGTGATGATGACATGGCGTTCCATTGCGATGTCATCTAGTCCTGTGAGGATGTCCCAGCGTTCCATTGGCCTCCACCCAATGGGTTATTCATTTAGTAACTACGCTCCCCATGGCCCTTGACGGGATTTGAACTCAGGACCTCAGCGTTTCACAGCGAACTGCTAACCACTGAGCCACCGCACTTCCTGACTAATCTCATGGACAAGACCATATACATTCCAAACAAATCCTAGACAAGCAATAATCTATCAGCGCTATACAGCTCATTGAAGAGTGCATCATTAGGTCAGCAGATTGGTTGAGGATACAAGTGCGGCGGTTCCATGGCTTAGTGGTCAGAGCTGCAGCCTTGCGACCGCAGGGTCGAGAGTTCAAATCCCCTCAGGGCGTGTGAGTTACGTGAGTTTTTGCCCAAACCACCCGTCCAACCGTCAGACTTTTAACGTTATTTTTAGCCCTTCACAATCTCACGTCTAGTTCCTGGACAATGACCATATGCATCAAAAAGAACATCTTATCCGAGCAATAATCTATCAGAGCTATCCAGCTCATTGAAGAGTGCCTCATTAGGTCAGCAGATTGGTTAAAGCTGCAAGTGCGGCGGTTCCGTGGCTCAGTGGTTAGAGCTACGCCCTTGCGACCATGGGGTCGAGAGTTCAAATCCCCTCAGGTCGTGTGTCTTATGCGAGTTTTTGCCCAAACCACCCGTCCAACGTCATTGAAGAGTGCATCATTAGGTCAGCAGATTGGTTGAGGCTACAAGTGCGGCGGTTCCATGGCTTAGTGGTCAGAGCTGCAGACTTGCGACCACAGGGTCGAGAGTTCAAATCCCCTCAGGGAGTGTGATTTATGCGAGTTTTTGCCCAAACCTCCCGTCCAACCGTCAGACTTTTAACGTTATTTTTAGCCCTTCACAATCTCACGTCTAGTTCCTGGACAATGACCATATGCATCAAAAAGAACATCTTAAACCCATGACAAACATTTCTCCTAACTATACAGGGCAGGGCAGCACAGAGGCTTAGCACGGGTAGCACGGTGGCTCAGCGGTTAGCAGCGTGGTCTTAAAGCACCTTACAACGCTGGTGTCCTAGGTTCGAATCCCGCCATGAGCCTTAGGGAACGGTCCTGCTAGTTGGTGCCAGAAAGTGTGGGAAGTGTCTGCAGTGTTGTAGTCCTCTCCGAGGGACCGATTGGGAGCGTCATCCTGTATGATAGAGTGATCCAAAGTGGGTGCAGATGGGTAGGGGGCAGGATGGAGGGAACAGAGAAGAGAAAAGGTGTATCAGATAGGGGTATACCATGGGCCACAGAGAAGGGGGTTTGGGGAAGTGTGTAAGGTAGGGGTGTGTAGCCTGCGAGTGGACATGTGGGCAAACTAGGGGGTGTAAAGGTAGACGAGGGAGTTGGGAGATAAGAAGTGCCATTGCGATGCCAAAAAGTGACAATATCATCGAGTTCCGTGTTGACGTCCTGGAAGTTCATCGAGCTCCGTGATGCCGTCCTGGAAGTTCCACCACGATGTCATCGAGTTCCGTGATGCCGTCCTTGAAGTTCCACCGCAATGTCATCGAGTTCCGTGACGGCTTGGCAGTTCCACCACGATGTCATCGAGTTCCGTGATGCCGTCCTTGAAGTTCCACCGTGATGTCATCGAGTTCCGTGTTGACATCCCAGACATTCCATTGCGATGTCATTGAGTTCTGTGTTGACGTCCCAGAAGTTCCATTGCGATTTCATCGGGTTCTGTGATGATGACATGGCGTTCCATTGCGATGTCATCTAGTCCTGTGAGGATGTCCCAGAGTTCCATTGGCCTCCACCCAATGGGTTATTCATTTAGTGACTACGCTCCCCATGGCCCTTGACGGGATTTGAACTCAGGACCTCAGCGTTTCACAGCGAACTGCTAACCACTGAGCCACCGCACTTCCTGACTAATCTCATGGACAAGACCATATACATTCCAAACAAATCCTAGACAAGCAATAATCTATCAGCGCTATACAGCTCATTGAAGAGTGCATCATTAGGTCAGCAGATTGGTTGAGGCTACAAGTGCGGCGGTTCCATGGCTTAGTGGTCAGAGCTGCAGACTTGCGACCACAGGGTCGAGAGTTCGAATCCCCTCAGGGAGTGTGATTTATGCGAGTTTTTGCCCAAACCTCCCGTCCAACCGTCAGACTTTTAACGTTATTTTTAGCCCTTCACAATCTCACGTCTAGTTCCTGGACAATGACCATATGCATCAAAAAGAACATCTTAAACCCATGACAAACATTTCTCCTAACTATACAGGGCAGGGCAGCACAGAGGCTTAGCACGGGTAGCACGGTGGCTCAGCGGTTAGCAGCGTGGTCTTAAAGCACCTTACAACGCTGGTGTCCTAGGTTCGAATCCCGCCATGAGCCTTAGGGAACGGTCCTGCTAGTTGGTGCCAGAAAGTGTGGGAAGTGTCTGCAGTGTTGTAGTCCTCTCCGAGGGACCGATTGGGAGCGTCATCCTGTATGATAGAGTGATCCAAAGTGGGTGCAGAAGGGTAGGGGGCAGGATGGAGGGAACAGAGAAGAGAAAAGGTGTATCAGATAGGGGTATACCATGGGCCTCAGAGAAGGGGGTTTGGGGAAGTGTGTAAGGTAGGGGTGTGTAGCCTGCGAGTGGACATGTGGGCAAACTAGGGGGTGTAAAGGTAGACTAGGGAGGGAGTTGGGAGATAAGAAGTGCCATTGCGATGCCAAAAAGTGACAATATCATCGAGTTCCGTGTTGACGTCCTGGAAGTTCATCGAGCTCCGTGATGCCGTCCTGGAAGTTCCACCACGATGTCATCGAGTTCCATGATGCCGTCCTTGAAGTTCCACCGCAATGTCATCGAGTTCCGTGACGGCTTGGCAGTTCCACCACGATGTCATCGAGTTCCGTGATGCCGTCCTTGAAGTTCCACCGTGATGTCATCGAGTTCCGTGTTGACATCCCAGACATTCCATTGCGATGTCATTGAGTTCTGTGTTGACGTCCCAGAAGTTCCATTGCGATTTCATCGGGTTCTGTGATGATGACATGGCGTTCCATTGCGATGTCATCTAGTCCTGTGAGGATGTCCCATTTAGTGACTACGCTCCCCATGGCCCTTGACAGGATTTGAACTCAGGACCTCAGCGTTTCACAGCGAACTGCTAACCACTGAGCCACCGCACTTCCTGACTAATCTCATGGACAAGACCATATACATTCCAAACAAATCCTAGACAAGCAATAATCTATCAGCGCTATACAGCTCATTGAAGAGTGCATCATTAGGTCAGCAGATTGGTTGAGGATACAAGTGCGGCGGTTCCATGGCTTAGTGGTCAGAGCTGCAGCCTTGCGACCGCAGGGTCGAGAGTTCAAATCCCCTCAGGGCGTGTGAGTTACGTGAGTTTTTGCCCAAACCACCCGTCCAACCGTCAGACTTTTAACGTTATTTTTAGCCCTTCACAATCTCACGTCTAGTTCCTGGACAATGACCATATGCATCAAAAAGAACATCTTATCCGAGCAATAATCTATCAGAGCTATCCAGCTCATTGAAGAGTGCCTCATTAGGTCAGCAGATTGGTTAAAGCTGCAAGTGCGGCGGTTCCGTGGCTCAGTGGTTAGAGCTACGCCCTTGCGACCATGGGGTCGAGAGTTCAAATCCCCTCAGGTCGTGTGTCTTATGCGAGTTTTTGCCCAAACCACCCGTCCAACGTCATTGAAGAGTGCATCATTAGGTCAGCAGATTGGTTGAGGCTACAAGTGCGGCGGTTCCATGGCTTAGTGGTCAGAGCTGCAGACTTGCGACCACAGGGTCGAGAGTTCAAATCCCCTCAGGGAGTGTGATTTATGCGAGTTTTTGCCCAAACCTCCCGTCCAACCGTCAGACTTTTAACGTTATTTTTAGCCCTTCACAATCTCACGTCTAGTTCCTGGACAATGACCATATGCATCAAAAAGAACATCTTAAACCCATGACAAACATTTCTCCTAACTATACAGGGCAGGGCAGCACAGAGGCTTAGCACGGGTAGCACGGTGGCTCAGCGGTTAGCAGCGTGGTCTTAAAGCACCTTACAACGCTGGTGTCCTAGGTTCGAATCCCGCCATGAGCCTTAGGGAACGGTCCTGCTAGTTGGTGCCAGAAAGTGTGGGAAGTGTCTGCAGTGTTGTAGTCCTCTCCGAGGGACCGATTGGGAGCGTCATCCTGTATGATAGAGTGATCCAAAGTGGGTGCAGATGGGTAGGGGGCAGGATGGAGGGAACAGAGAAGAGAAAAGGTGTATCAGATAGGGGTATACCATGGGCCACAGAGAAGGGGGTTTGGGGAAGTGTGTAAGGTAGGGGTGTGTAGCCTGCGAGTGGACATGTGGGCAAACTAGGGGGTGTAAAGGTAGACGAGGGAGTTGGGAGATAAGAAGTGCCATTGCGATGCCAAAAAGTGACAATATCATCGAGTTCCGTGTTGACGTCCTGGAAGTTCATCGAGCTCCGTGATGCCGTCCTGGAAGTTCCACCACGATGTCATCGAGTTCCGTGATGCCGTCCTTGAAGTTCCACCGCAATGTCATCGAGTTCCGTGACGGCTTGGCAGTTCCACCACGATGTCATCGAGTTCCGTGATGCCGTCCTTGAAGTTCCACCGTGATGTCATCGAGTTCCGTGTTGACATCCCAGACATTCCATTGCGATGTCATTGAGTTCTGTGTTGACGTCCCAGAAGTTCCATTGCGATTTCATCGGGTTCTGTGATGATGACATGGCGTTCCATTGCGATGTCATCTAGTCCTGTGAGGATGTCCCAGAGTTCCATTGGCCTCCACCCAATGGGTTATTCATTTAGTGACTACGCTCCCCATGGCCCTTGACGGGATTTGAACTCAGGACCTCAGCGTTTCACAGCGAACTGCTAACCACTGAGCCACCGCACTTCCTGACTAATCTCATGGACAAGACCATATACATTCCAAACAAATCCTAGACAAGCAATAATCTATCAGCGCTATACAGCTCATTGAAGAGTGCATCATTAGGTCAGCAGATTGGTTGAGGCTACAAGTGCGGCGGTTCCATGGCTTAGTGGTCAGAGCTGCAGACTTGCGACCACAGGGTCGAGAGTTCGAATCCCCTCAGGGAGTGTGATTTATGCGAGTTTTTGCCCAAACCTCCCGTCCAACCGTCAGACTTTTAACGTTATTTTTAGCCCTTCACAATCTCACGTCTAGTTCCTGGACAATGACCATATGCATCAAAAAGAACATCTTAAACCCATGACAAACATTTCTCCTAACTATACAGGGCAGGGCAGCACAGAGGCTTAGCACGGGTAGCACGGTGGCTCAGCGGTTAGCAGCGTGGTCTTAAAGCACCTTACAACGCTGGTGTCCTAGGTTCGAATCCCGCCATGAGCCTTAGGGAACGGTCCTGCTAGTTGGTGCCAGAAAGTGTGGGAAGTGTCTGCAGTGTTGTAGTCCTCTCCGAGGGACCGATTGGGAGCGTCATCCTGTATGATAGAGTGATCCAAAGTGGGTGCAGAAGGGTAGGGGGCAGGATGGAGGGAACAGAGAAGAGAAAAGGTGTATCAGATAGGGGTATACCATGGGCCTCAGAGAAGGGGGTTTGGGGAAGTGTGTAAGGTAGGGGTGTGTAGCCTGCGAGTGGACATGTGGGCAAACTAGGGGGTGTAAAGGTAGACTAGGGAGGGAGTTGGGAGATAAGAAGTGCCATTGCGATGCCAAAAAGTGACAATATCATCGAGTTCCGTGTTGACGTCCTGGAAGTTCATCGAGCTCCGTGATGCCGTCCTGGAAGTTCCACCACGATGTCATCGAGTTCCATGATGCCGTCCTTGAAGTTCCACCGCAATGTCATCGAGTTCCGTGACGGCTTGGCAGTTCCACCACGATGTCATCGAGTTCCGTGATGCCGTCCTTGAAGTTCCACCGTGATGTCATCGAGTTCCGTGTTGACATCCCAGACATTCCATTGCGATGTCATTGAGTTCTGTGTTGACGTCCCAGAAGTTCCATTGCGATTTCATCGGGTTCTGTGATGATGACATGGCGTTCCATTGCGATGTCATCTAGTCCTGTGAGGATGTCCCATTTAGTGACTACGCTCCCCATGGCCCTTGACAGGATTTGAACTCAGGACCTCAGCGTTTCACAGCGAACTGCTAACCACTGAGCCACCGCACTTCCTGACTAATCTCATGGACAAGACCATATACATTCCAAACAAATCCTAGACAAGCAATAATCTATCAGCGCTATACAGCTCATTGAAGAGTGCATCATTAGGTCAGCAGATTGGTTGAGGATACAAGGGCAGCGGTTCCATGGCTTAGTGGACAGAGCTGCAGCCTTGCGACCGCAGGGTCGAGAGTTCAAATCCCCTCAGGGCGTGTGAGTTACGTGAGTTTTTGCCCAAACCACCCGTCCAACCGTCAGACTTTTAACGTTATTTTTAGCCCTTCACAATCTCACGTCTAGTTCCTGGACAATGACCATATGCATCAAAAAGAACATCTTATCCGAGCAATAATCTATCAGAGCTATCCAGCTCATTGAAGAGTGCCTCATTAGGTCAGCAGATTGGTTAAAGCTGCAAGTGCGGCGGTTCCGTGGCTCAGTGGTTAGAGCTACGCCCTTGCGACCATGGGGTCGAGAGTTCAAATCCCCTCAGGTCGTGTGTCTTATGCGAGTTTTTGCCCAAACCACCCGTCCAACGTCATTGAAGAGTGCATCATTAGGTCAGCAGATTGGTTGAGGCTACAAGTGCGGCGGTTCCATGGCTTAGTGGTCAGAGCTGCAGACTTGCGACCACAGGGTCGAGAGTTCAAATCCCCTCAGGGAGTGTGATTTATGCGAGTTTTTGCCCAAACCTCCCGTCCAACCGTCAGACTTTTAACGTTATTTTTAGCCCTTCACAATCTCACGTCTAGTTCCTGGACAATGACCATATGCATCAAAAAGAACATCTTAAACCCATGACAAACATTTCTCCTAACTATACAGGGCAGGGCAGCACAGAGGCTTAGCACGGGTAGCACGGTGGCTCAGCGGTTAGCAGCGTGGTCTTAAAGCACCTTACAACGCTGGTGTCCTAGGTTCGAATCCCGCCATGAGCCTTAGGGAACGGTCCTGCTAGTTGGTGCCAGAAAGTGTGGGAAGTGTCTGCAGTGTTGTAGTCCTCTCCGAGGGACCGATTGGGAGCGTCATCCTGTATGATAGAGTGATCCAAAGTGGGTGCAGATGGGTAGGGGGCAGGATGGAGGGAACAGAGAAGAGAAAAGGTGTATCAGATAGGGGTATACCATGGGCCTCAGAGAAGGGGGTTTGGGGAAGTGTGTAAGGTAGGGGTGTGTAGCCTGCGAGTGGACATGTGGGCAAACTAGGGGGTGTAAAGGTAAACTAGGGAGGGAGTTGGGAGATAAGAAGTGCCATTGCGATGCCAAAAAGTGACAATATCATCGAGTTCCGTGATGCCGTCCTTGAAGTTCCACGGCGCTGTCATCGAGTTCCGTGTTGACGTCCTGGAAGTTCATCGAGCTCCGTGATGCCGTCCTGGAAGTTCCACCACGATGTCATCGAGTTCCGTGATGCCGTCCTTGAAGTTCCACCGTGATGTCATCGACTTCCACGATGCCGACCTTGAAGTTCCACGGCGCTGTCATCGAGTTCCGTGTTGACGTCCTGGAAGTTCATCGAGCTCCGTGATGCCGTCCTTGAAGTTCCACCGTGATGTCATCGAGTTCCGTGTTGACATCCCAGACATTCCATTGCGATGTCATTGAGTTCTGTGTTGACGTCCCAGAAGTTCCATTGCGATTTCATCGGGTTCTGTGATGATGACATGGCGTTCCATTGCGATGTCATCTAGTCCTGTGAGGATGTCCCAGAGTTCCATTGGCCTCCACCCAATGGGTTATTCATTTAGTGACTACGCTCCCCATGGCCCTTGACGGGATTTGAACTCAGGACCTCAGCGTTTCACAGCGAACTGCTAACCACTGAGCCACCGCACTTCCTGACTAATCTCATGGACAAGACCATATACATTCCAAACAAATCCTAGACAAGCAATAATCTATCAGCGCTATACAGCTCATTGAAGAGTGCATCATTAGGTCAGCAGATTGGTTGAGGATACAAGTGCGGCGGTTCCATGGCTTAGTGGTCAGAGCTGCAGCCTTGCGACCGCAGGGTCGAGAGTTCAAATCCCCTCAGGGCGTGTGAGTTACGTGAGTTTTTGCCCAAACCACCCGTCCAACCGTCAGACTTTTAACGTTATTTTTAGCCCTTCACAATCTCACGTCTAGTTCCTGGACAATGACCATATGCATCAAAAAGAACATCTTAAACCCATGACAAACATTTCTCCTAACTATACAGGGCAGGGCAGCACAGAGGCTTAGCACGGGTAGCACGGTGGCTCAGCGGTTAGCAGCGTGGTCTTAAAGCACCTTACAACGCTGGTGTCCTAGGTTCGAATCCCGCCATGAGCCTTAGGGAACGGTCCTGCTAGTTGGTGCCAGAAAGTGTGGGAAGTGTCTGCAGTGTTGTAGTCCTCTCCGAGGGACCGATTGGGAGCGTCATCCTGTATGATAGAGTGATCCAAAGTGGGTGCAGAAGGGTAGGGGGCAGGATGGAGGGAACAGAGAAGAGAAAAGGTGTATCAGATAGGGGTATACCATGGGCCTCAGAGAAGGGGGTTTGGGGAAGTGTGTAAGGTAGGGGTGTGTAGCCTGCGAGTGGACATGTGGGCAAACTAGGGGGTGTAAAGGTAGACTAGGGAGGGAGTTGGGAGATAAGAAGTGCCATTGCGATGCCAAAAAGTGACAATATCATCGAGTTCCGTGTTGACGTCCTGGAAGTTCATCGAGCTCCGTGATGCCGTCCTGGAAGTTCCACCACGATGTCATCGAGTTCCGTGATGCCGTCCTTGAAGTTCCACCGCAATGTCATCGAGTTCCGTGACGGCTTGGCAGTTCCACCACGATGTCATCGAGTTCCGTGATGCCGTCCTTGAAGTTCCACCGTGATGTCATCGAGTTCCGTGTTGACATCCCAGACATTCCATTGCGATGTCATTGAGTTCTGTGTTGACGTCCCAGAAGTTCCATTGCGATTTCATCGGGTTCTGTGATGATGACATGGCGTTCCATTGCGATGTCATCTAGTCCTGTGAGGATGTCCCAGAGTTCCATTGGCCTCCACCCAATGGGTTATTCATTTAGTGACTACGCTCCCCATGGCCCTTGACAGGATTTGAACTCAGGACCTCAGCGTTTCACAGCGAACTGCTAACCACTGAGCCACCGCACTTCCTGACTAATCTCATGGACAAGACCATATACATTCCAAACAAATCCTAGACAAGCAATAATCTATCAGCGCTATACAGCTCATTGAAGAGTGCATCATTAGGTCAGCAGATTGGTTGAGGATACAAGGGCAGCGGTTCCATGGCTTAGTGGACAGAGCTGCAGCCTTGCGACCGCAGGGTCGAGAGTTCAAATCCCCTCAGGGCGTGTGAGTTACGTGAGTTTTTGCCCAAACCACCCGTCCAACCGTCAGACTTTTAACGTTATTTTTAGCCCTTCACAATCTCACGTCTAGTTCCTGGACAATGACCATATGCATCAAAAAGAACATCTTATCCGAGCAATAATCTATCAGAGCTATCCAGCTCATTGAAGAGTGCCTCATTAGGTCAGCAGATTGGTTAAAGCTGCAAGTGCGGCGGTTCCGTGGCTCAGTGGTTAGAGCTACGCCCTTGCGACCATGGGGTCGAGAGTTCAAATCCCCTCAGGTCGTGTGTCTTATGCGAGTTTTTGCCCAAACCACCCGTCCAACGTCATTGAAGAGTGCATCATTAGGTCAGCAGATTGGTTGAGGCTACAAGTGCGGCGGTTCCATGGCTTAGTGGTCAGAGCTGCAGACTTGCGACCACAGGGTCGAGAGTTCAAATCCCCTCAGGGAGTGTGATTTATGCGAGTTTTTGCCCAAACCTCCCGTCCAACCGTCAGACTTTTAACGTTATTTTTAGCCCTTCACAATCTCACGTCTAGTTCCTGGACAATGACCATATGCATCAAAAAGAACATCTTAAACCCATGACAAACATTTCTCCTAACTATACAGGGCAGGGCAGCACAGAGGCTTAGCACGGGTAGCACGGTGGCTCAGCGGTTAGCAGCGTGGTCTTAAAGCACCTTACAACGCTGGTGTCCTAGGTTCGAATCCCGCCATGAGCCTTAGGGAACGGTCCTGCTAGTTGGTGCCAGAAAGTGTGGGAAGTGTCTGCAGTGTTGTAGTCCTCTCCGAGGGACCGATTGGGAGCGTCATCCTGTATGATAGAGTGATCCAAAGTGGGTGCAGATGGGTAGGGGGCAGGATGGAGGGAACAGAGAAGAGAAAAGGTGTATCAGATAGGGGTATACCATGGGCCTCAGAGAAGGGGGTTTGGGGAAGTGTGTAAGGTAGGGGTGTGTAGCCTGCGAGTGGACATGTGGGCAAACTAGGGGGTGTAAAGGTAGACTAGGGAGGGAGTTGGGAGATAAGAAGTGCCATTGCGATGCCAAAAAGTGACAATATCATCGAGTTCCGTGATGCCGTCCTTGAAGTTCCACGGCGCTGTCATCGAGTTCCGTGTTGACGTCCTGGAAGTTCATCGAGCTCCGTGATGCCGTCCTGGAAGTTCCACCACGATGTCATCGAGTTCCGTGATGCCGTCCTTGAAGTTCCACCGTGATGTCATCGACTTCCACGATGCCGACCTTGAAGTTCCACGGCGCTGTCATCGAGTTCCGTGTTGACGTCCTGGAAGTTCATCGAGCTCCGTGATGCCGTCCTTGAAGTTCCACCGTGATGTCATCGAGTTCCGTGTTGACATCCCAGACATTCCATTGCGATGTCATTGAGTTCTGTGTTGACGTCCCAGAAGTTCCATTGCGATTTCATCGGGTTCTGTGATGATGACATGGCGTTCCATTGCGATGTCATCTAGTCCTGTGAGGATGTCCCAGAGTTCCATTGGCCTCCACCCAATGGGTTATTCATTTAGTGACTACGCTCCCCATGGCCCTTGACGGGATTTGAACTCAGGACCTCAGCGTTTCACAGCGAACTGCTAACCACTGAGCCACCGCACTTCCTGACTAATCTCATGGACAAGACCATATACATTCCAAACAAATCCTAGACAAGCAATAATCTATCAGCGCTATACAGCTCATTGAAGAGTGCATCATTAGGTCAGCAGATTGGTTGAGGATACAAGTGCGGCGGTTCCATGGCTTAGTGGTCAGAGCTGCAGCCTTGCGACCGCAGGGTCGAGAGTTCAAATCCCCTCAGGGCGTGTGAGTTACGTGAGTTTTTGCCCAAACCACCCGTCCAACCGTCAGACTTTTAACGTTATTTTTAGCCCTTCACAATCTCACGTCTAGTTCCTGGACAATGACCATATGCATCAAAAAGAACATCTTAAACCCATGACAAACATTTCTCCTAACTATACAGGGCAGGGCAGCACAGAGGCTTAGCACGGGTAGCACGGTGGCTCAGCGGTTAGCAGCGTGGTCTTAAAGCACCTTACAACGCTGGTGTCCTAGGTTCGAATCCCGCCATGAGCCTTAGGGAACGGTCCTGCTAGTTGGTGCCAGAAAGTGTGGGAAGTGTCTGCAGTGTTGTAGTCCTCTCCGAGGGACCGATTGGGAGCGTCATCCTGTATGATAGAGTGATCCAAAGTGGGTGCAGAAGGGTAGGGGGCAGGATGGAGGGAACAGAGAAGAGAAAAGGTGTATCAGATAGGGGTATACCATGGGCCTCAGAGAAGGGGGTTTGGGGAAGTGTGTAAGGTAGGGGTGTGTAGCCTGCGAGTGGACATGTGGGCAAACTAGGGGGTGTAAAGGTAGACTAGGGAGGGAGTTGGGAGATAAGAAGTGCCATTGCGATGCCAAAAAGTGACAATATCATCGAGTTCCGTGATGCCGTCCCAGAAGATTCACCGCAATGTCATCGAGTTCCATGATGCCGTCCTTGAAGTTCCACAGCGCTGTCATCGAGTTCCGTGTTGACGTCCTGGAAGTTCATCGAGCTCCGTGATGCCGTCCTGGAAGTTCCATTGCGATGTCATCTAGTCCTGTGAGGATGTCCCAGCGTTCCATGTCATCGAGTTCTGTGATGCTGTCCTTGAAGTTCCACCGTGATGTCATCGAGTTCCACGATGCCGACCTTGAAGTTCCACGGCGCTGTCATCGAGTTCCGTGTTGACGTCCTGGAAGTTCATCGAGCTCCGTGATGCCGTCCTGGAAGTTCCACCACGATGTCATCGAGTTCCGTGATGCCGTCCTTGAAGTTCCACCGCAATGTCATCGAGTTCCGTGACGGCTTGGCAGTTCCACCACGATGTCATCGAGTTCCGTGATGCCGTCCTTGAAGTTCCACCGTGATGTCATCGAGTTCCGTGTTGACATCCCAGACATTCCATTGCGATGTCATTGAGTTCTGTGTTGACGTCCCAGAAGTTCCATTGCGATTTCATCGGGTTCTGTGATGATGACATGGCGTTCCATTGCGATGTCATCTAGTCCTGTGAGGATGTCCCAGCGTTCCATTGGCCTCCACCCAATGGGTTATTCATTTAGTAACTACGCTCCCCATGGCCCTTGACGGGATTTGAACTCAGGACCTCAGCGTTTCACAGCGAACTGCTAACCACTGAGCCACCGCACTTCCTGACTAATCTCATGGACAAGACCATATACATTCCAAACAAATCCTAGACAAGCAATAATCTATCAGCGCTATACAGCTCATTGAAGAGTGCATCATTAGGTCAGCAGATTGGTTGAGGATACAAGTGCGGCGGTTCCATGGCTTAGTGGTCAGAGCTGCAGCCTTGCGACCGCAGGGTCGAGAGTTCAAATCCCCTCAGGGCGTGTGAGTTACGTGAGTTTTTGCCCAAACCACCCGTCCAACCGTCAGACTTTTAACGTTATTTTTAGCCCTTCACAATCTCACGTCTAGTTCCTGGACAATGACCATATGCATCAAAAAGAACATCTTATCCGAGCAATAATCTATCAGAGCTATCCAGCTCATTGAAGAGTGCCTCATTAGGTCAGCAGATTGGTTAAAGCTGCAAGTGCGGCGGTTCCGTGGCTCAGTGGTTAGAGCTACGCCCTTGCGACCATGGGGTCGAGAGTTCAAATCCCCTCAGGTCGTGTGTCTTATGCGAGTTTTTGCCCAAACCACCCGTCCAACGTCATTGAAGAGTGCATCATTAGGTCAGCAGATTGGTTGAGGCTACAAGTGCGGCGGTTCCATGGCTTAGTGGTCAGAGCTGCAGACTTGCGACCACAGGGTCGAGAGTTCAAATCCCCTCAGGGAGTGTGATTTATGCGAGTTTTTGCCCAAACCTCCCGTCCAACCGTCAGACTTTTAACGTTATTTTTAGCCCTTCACAATCTCACGTCTAGTTCCTGGACAATGACCATATGCATCAAAAAGAACATCTTAAACCCATGACAAACATTTCTCCTAACTATACAGGGCAGGGCAGCACAGAGGCTTAGCACGGGTAGCACGGTGGCTCAGCGGTTAGCAGCGTGGTCTTAAAGCACCTTACAACGCTGGTGTCCTAGGTTCGAATCCCGCCATGAGCCTTAGGGAACGGTCCTGCTAGTTGGTGCCAGAAAGTGTGGGAAGTGTCTGCAGTGTTGTAGTCCTCTCCGAGGGACCGATTGGGAGCGTCATCCTGTATGATAGAGTGATCCAAAGTGGGTGCAGATGGGTAGGGGGCAGGATGGAGGGAACAGAGAAGAGAAAAGGTGTATCAGATAGGGGTATACCATGGGCCACAGAGAAGGGGGTTTGGGGAAGTGTGTAAGGTAGGGGTGTGTAGCCTGCGAGTGGACATGTGGGCAAACTAGGGGGTGTAAAGGTAGACGAGGGAGTTGGGAGATAAGAAGTGCCATTGCGATGCCAAAAAGTGACAATATCATCGAGTTCCGTGTTGACGTCCTGGAAGTTCATCGAGCTCCGTGATGCCGTCCTGGAAGTTCCACCACGATGTCATCGAGTTCCGTGATGCCGTCCTTGAAGTTCCACCGCAATGTCATCGAGTTCCGTGACGGCTTGGCAGTTCCACCACGATGTCATCGAGTTCCGTGATGCCGTCCTTGAAGTTCCACCGTGATGTCATTGAGTTCCGTGTTGACATCCCAGACATTCCATTGCGATGTCATTGAGTTCTGTGTTGAC
>NW_027440484.1:0-95228 GCF_031893055.1 Leptodactylus fuscus | reverse complement strand
TGTACTGGGCCTGACTGCTGCTACTTGTAGTACTCCAGATACTGTACTGGGCCCGGCTGCTACTTGTAGTACTCCAGATACTGTACTGGGCCCGGCTGCTGCTACTTGTAGTACTCCAGATACTATACTGGGCCCGACTGCTGCTACTTGTAGTTCTCCAGATACTGTACTGGGCCCGGCTGCTGCTACTTGTAGTTCTCCAGATACTGTACTGGGCCCGGCTGCTGCTACTTGTAGTACTCCAGATACTGTACTGGGCCTGACTGCTGCTACTTGTAGTTCTCCAGATACTGTACTGGGCCTGACTGCTGCTACTTGTAGTACTCCAGATACTGTACTGGGCCTGACTGCTGCTACTTGTAGTTCTCCAGATACTGTACTGGGCCTGACTGCTGCTACTTGTAGTTCTCCAGATACTATACTGGGCCTGGCTGCTGCTACTTGTAGTACTCCAGATACTGTACTGGGCCTGGCTGCTGCTACTTGTAGTACTCCAGATACTATACTGGGCCTGGCTGCTGCTACTTGTAGTACTCCAGATACTGTACTGGGCCCGGCTGCTGCTACTTGTAGTTCTCCAGATACTGTACTGGGCCTGACTGCTGCTACTTGTAGTTCTCCAGATACTGTACTGGGCCTGACTGCTGCTACTTGTAGTTCTCCAGATACTGTACTGGGCCCGGCTGCTGCTACTTGTAGTTCTCCAGATACTGTACTGGGCCCGACTGCTGCTACTTGTAGTTCTCCAGATACTGTACTGGGCCTGACTGCTGCTACTTGTAGTTCTCCAGATACTGTACTGGGCCTGACTGCTGCTACTTGTAGTTCTCCAGATACTGTACTGGGCCTGACTGCTGCTACTTGTAGTTCTCCAGATACTGTACTGGGCCTGACTGCTGCTACTTGTAGTTCTCCAGATACTGTACTGGGCCTGACTGCTGCTACTTGTAGTACTCCAGATACTGTACTGGGCCTGGCTGCTGCTACTTGTAGTACTCCAGATACTGTACTGGGCCTGACTGCTGCTACTTGTAGTTCTCCAGATACTGTACTGGGCCTGACTGCTGCTACTTGTAGTACTCCAGATACTGTACTGGGCCTGACTGCTGCTACTTGTAGTTCTCCAGATACTGTACTGGGCCTGGCTGCTGCTACTTGTAGTTCTCCAGATACTGTACTGGGCCTGACTGCTGCTACTTGTAGTTCTCCAGATACTGTACTGGGCCTGGCTGCTGCTACTTGTAGTTCTCCAGATACTGTACTGGGCCTGACTGCTGCTACTTGTAGTACTCCAGATACTGTACTGGGCCTGACTGCTGCTACTTGTAGTACTCCAGATACTGTACTGGGCCTGACTGCTGCTACTTGTAGTACTCCAGATACTGTACTGGGCCTGGCTGCCTCTACTTGTAGTTCTCCAGATACTGTACTGGGCCCGGCTGCTGCTACTTGTAGTACTCCAGATACTGTACTGGGCCTGACTGCTGCTACTTGTAGTACTCCAGATACTGTACTGGGCCTGACTGCTGCTACTTGTAGTTCTCCAGATACTGTACTGGGCCTGGCTGCTGCTACTTGTAGTACTCCAGATACTGTACTGGGCCTGGCTGCCTCTACTTGTAGTTCTCCAGATACTGTACTGGGCCCGGCTGCTGCTACTTGTAGTTCTCCAGATACTGTACTGGGACTGACTGCTGCTACTTGTAGTTCTCCAGATACTGTACTGGGCCTGGCTGCTGCTACTTGTAGTTCTCCAGATACTGTACTGGGCCTGGCTGCTGCTACTTGTAGTACTCCAGATACTGTACTGGGCCTGACTGCTGCTACTTGTAGTTCTCCAGATACTGTACTGGGCCTGACTGCTGCTACTTGTAGTTCTCCAGATACTGTACTGGGCCTGGCTGCTGCTACTTGTAGTTCTCCAGATACTGTACTGGGCCTGACTGCTGCTACTTGTAGTACTCCAGATACTGTACTGGGCCTGACTGCTGCTACTTGTAGTACTCCAGATACTGTACTGGGCCTGGCTGCTGCTACTTGTAGTACTCCAGATACTGTACTGGGCCTGACTGCTGCTACTTGTAGTACTCCAGATACTGTACTGGGCCTGACTGCTGCTACTTGTAGTTCTCCAGATACTGTACTGGGCCTGACTGCTGCTACTTGTAGTTCTCCAGATACTGTACTGGGACTGACTGCTGCTACTTGTAGTTCTCCAGATACTGTACTGGGCCTGGCTGCTGCTACTTGTAGTTCTCCAGATACTGTACTGGGCCTGACTGCTGCTACTTGTAGTACTCCAGATACTGTACTGGGCCCGGCTGCTGCTACTTGTAGTTCTCCAGATACTGTACTGGGCCCGGCTGCTGCTACTTGTAGTACTCCAGATACTGTACTGGGCCCGGCTGCTGCTACTTGTAGTACTCCAGATACTGTACTGGGCCTGGCTGCTGCTACTTGTAGTACTCCAGATACTGTACTGGGACTGACTGCTGCTACTTGTAGTTCTCCAGATACTGTACTGGGCCTGGCTGCTGCTACTTGTAGTTCTCCAGATACTGTACTGGGCCTGACTGCTGCTACTTGTAGTACTCCAGATACTGTACTGGGCCTGACTGCTGCTACTTGTAGTACTCCAGATACTGTACTGGGCCCGGCTGCTGCTACTTGTAGTTCTCCAGATACTGTACTGGGCCCGGCTGCTGCTACTTGTAGTACTCCAGATACTGTACTGGGCCTGACTGCTGCTACTTGTAGTACTCCAGATACTGTACTGGGCCCGGCTGCTGCTACTTGTAGTTCTCCAGATACTGTACTGGGCCTGACTGCTGCTACTTGTAGTTCTCCAGATACTGTACTGGGCCTGACTGCTGCTACTTGTAGTACTCCAGATACTGTACTGGGCCTGACTGCTGCTACTTGTAGTTCTCCAGATACTGTACTGGGCCTGGCTGCTGCTACTTGTAGTACTCCAGATACTGTACTGGGCCTGACTGCTGCTACTTGTAGTTCTCCAGATACTGTACTGGGCCTGGCTGCTGCTACTTGTAGTACTCCAGATACTGTACTGGGCCTGACTGCTGCTACTTGTAGTTCTCCAGATACTGTACTGGGCCTGACTGCTGCTACTTGTAGTACTCCAGATACTGTACTGGGCCTGACTGCTGCTACTTGTAGTTCTCCAGATACTGTACTGGGCCTGGCTGCTGCTACTTGTAGTACTCCAGATACTGTACTGGGCCTGACTGCTGCTACTTGTAGTTCTCCAGATACTGTACTGGGCCCGGCTGCTGCTACTTGTAGTTCTCCAGATACTGTACTGCGCCTGGCTGCTGCTACTTGTAGTACTCCAGATACTGTACTGGGCCTGACTGCTGCTGCTACTTGTAGTTCTCCAGATACTGTACTGGGCCTGACTGCTGCTGCTACTTGTAGTACTCCAGATACTGTACTGGGCCTGACTGCTGCTGCTACTTGTAGTTCTCCAGATACTGTACTGGGCCTGACTGCTGCTGCTACTTGTAGTACTCCAGATACTGTACTGGGCCCGGCTGCTGCTACTTGTAGTACTCCAGATACTGTACTGGGCCCGGCTGCTGCTACTTGTAGTTCTCCAGATACTGTTCTGGGCCTGACTGCTGCTACTTGTAGTTCTCCAGATACTGTACTGGGCCTGGCTGCTGCTACTTGTAGTACTCCAGATACTGTACTGGGCCTGGCTGCTGCTACTTGTAGTACTCCAGATACTGTACTGGGCCCGGCTGCTGCTACTTGTAGTACTCCAGATACTGTACTGGGCCTGACTGCTGCTACTTGTAGTACTCCAGATACTGTACTGGGCCTGGCTGCTGCTACTTGTAGTACTCCAGATACTGTACTGGGCCTGACTGCTGCTACTTGTAGTTCTCCAGATACTGTACTGGGCCTGACTGCTGCTACTTGTAGTACTCCAGATACTGTACTGGGCCTGGCTGCTGCTACTTGTAGTTCTCCAGATACTGTACTGGGCCTGGCTGCTGCTACTTGTAGTTCTCCAGATACTGTACTGGGCCTGGCTGCTGCTACTTGTAGTTCTCCAGATACTGTACTGGGCCTGACTGCTGCTACTTGTAGTTCTCCAGATACTGTACTGGGCCTGACTGCTGCTACTTGTAGTACTCCAGATACTGTACTGGGCCCGACTGCTGCTACTTGTAGTTCTCCAGATACTGTACTGGGCCTGGCTGCTGCTACTTGTAGTTCTCCAGATACTGTACTGGGCCTGACTGCTGCTACTTGTAGTTCTCCAGATACTGTACTGGGCCTGACTGCTGCTACTTGTAGTACTCCAGATACTGTACTGGGCCTGGCTGCCTGCTACTTGTAGTACTCCAGATACTGTACTGGGCCTGGCTGCTGCTACTTGTAGTTCTCCAGATACTGTACTGGGCCTGGCTGCTGCTACTTGTAGTACTCCAGATACTGTACTGGGCCTGGCTGCCTCTACTTGTAGTACTCCAGATACTGTACTGGGCCTGACTGCTGCTACTTGTAGTACTCCAGATACTGTACTGGGCCTGACTGCTGCTACTTGTAGTACTCCAGATACTGTACTGGGCCTGGCTGCTGCTACTTGTAGTACTCCAGATACTGTACTGGGCCTGACTGCTGCTACTTGTAGTACTCCAGATACTGTACTGGGCCTGGCTGCCTCTACTTGTAGTACTCCAGATACTGTACTGGGCCTGGCTGCTGCTACTTGTAGTTCTCCAGATACTGTACTGGGCCCGGCTGCTGCTACTTGTAGTTCTCCAGATACTGTACTGGGCCTGACTGCTGCTACTTGTAGTACTCCAGATACTGTACTGGGCCTGACTGCTGCTACTTGTAGTACTCCAGATACTGTACTGGGCCTGGCTGCTGCTACTTGTAGTACTCCAGATACTGTACTGGGCCTGGCTGCCTCTACTTGTAGTACTCCAGATACTGTACTGGGCCTGACTGCTGCTACTTGTAGTACTCCAGATACTGTACTGGGCCTGACTGCTGCTACTTGTAGTACTCCAGATACTGTACTGGGCCTGACTGCTGCTACTTGTAGTACTCCAGATACTGTACTGGGCCTGGCTGCTGCTACTTGTAGTACTCCAGATACTGTACTGGGCCTGACTGCTGCTACTTGTAGTTCTCCAGATACTGTACTGGGCCCGGCTGCTGCTACTTGTAGTTCTCCAGATACTGTACTGGGCCTGGCTGCTGCTACTTGTAGTACTCCAGATACTGTACTGGGCCTGGCTGCCTCTACTTGTAGTACTCCATATACTGTACTGGGCCTGGCTGCTGCTACTTGTAGTTCTCCAGATACTGTACTGGGCCCGGCTGCTGCTATTTGTAGTTCTCCAGATACTGTACTGGGCCTGACTGCTGCTACTTGTAGTACTCCAGATACTGTACTGGGCCTGACTGCTGCTACTTGTAGTACTCCAGATACTGTACTGGGCCTGGCTGCTGCTACTTGTAGTTCTCCAGATACTGTACTGGGCCTGGCTGCCTCTACTTGTAGTACTCCAGATACTGTACTGGGCCTGACTGCTGCTACTTGTAGTACTCCAGATACTGTACTGGGCCTGACTGCTGCTACTTGTAGTACTCCAGATACTGTACTGGGCCTGACTGCTGCTACTTGTAGTACTCCAGATACTGTACTGGGCCTGGCTGCTGCTACTTGTAGTACTCCAGATACTGTACTGGGCCTGACTGCTGCTACTTGTAGTTCTCCAGATACTGTACTGGGCCCGGCTGCTGCTACTTGTAGTTCTCCAGATACTGTACTGGGCCTGGCTGCTGCTACTTGTAGTACTCCAGATACTGTACTGGGCCTGGCTGCCTCTACTTGTAGTACTCCAGATACTGTACTGGGCCTGGCTGCTGCTACTTGTAGTTCTCCAGATACTGTACTGGGCCCGGCTGCTGCTATTTGTAGTTCTCCAGATACTGTACTGGGCCTGACTGCTGCTACTTGTAGTTCTCCAGATACTGTACTGGGCCTGACTGCTGCTACTTGTAGTTCTCCAGATACTGTACTGGGCCTGACTGCTGCTACTTGTAGTTCTCCAGATACTGTACTGGGCCTGACTGCTGCTACTTGTAGTACTCCAGATACTGTACTGGGCCTGACTGCTGCTACTTGTAGTACTCCAGATACTGTACTGGGCCTGACTGCTGCTACTTGTAGTTCTCCAGATACTGTACTGGGCCTGGCTGCTGCTACTTGTAGTACTCCAGATACTGTACTGGGCCCGGCTGCTGCTACTTGTAGTACTCCAGATACTGTACTGGGCCTGACTGCTGCTACTTGTAGTTCTCCAGATACTGTACTGGGCCTGACTGCTGCTACTTGTAGTTCTCCAGATACTGTACTGGGCCTGACTGCTGCTACTTGTAGTTCTCCAGATACTGTACTGGGCCCGGCTGCTGCTACTTGTAGTTCTCCAGATACTGTACTGGGCCTGGCTGCCTCTACTTGTAGTACTCCAGATACTGTACTGGGCCTGACTGCTGCTACTTGTAGTTCTCCAGATACTGTACTGGGCCTGACTGCTGCTACTTGTAGTTCTCCAGATACTGTACTGGGCCTGGCTGCTGCTACTTGTAGTTCTCCAGATACTGTACTGCGCCTGGCTGCTGCTACTTGTAGTACTCCAGATACTGTACTGGGCCCGACTGCTGCTACTTGTAGTTCTCCAGATACTGTACTGGGCCCGGCTGCTGCTACTTGTAGTTCTCCAGATACTGTACTGGGCCTGACTGCTGCTACTTGTAGTACTCCAGATACTGTACTGGGCCCGGCTGCTACTTGTAGTACTCCAGATACTGTACTGGGCCCGGCTGCTGCTACTTGTAGTACTCCAGATACTATACTGGGCCCGACTGCTGCTACTTGTAGTTCTCCAGATACTGTACTGGGCCCGGCTGCTGCTACTTGTAGTTCTCCAGATACTGTACTGGGCCCGGCTGCTGCTACTTGTAGTACTCCAGATACTGTACTGGGCCTGACTGCTGCTACTTGTAGTACTCCAGATACTGTACTGGGCCTGGCTGCTGCTACTTGTAGTTCTCCAGATACTGTACTGGGCCTGACTGCTGCTACTTGTAGTACTCCAGATACGGTACTGGGCCTGACTGCTGCTACTTGTAGTTCTCCAGATACTGTACTGGGCCTGGCTGCTGCTACTTGTAGTTCTCCAGATACTGTACTGGGCCTGACTGCTGCTACTTGTAGTTCTCCAGATACTATACTGGGCCTGGCTGCTGCTACTTGTAGTACTCCAGATACTGTACTGGGCCTGGCTGCTGCTACTTGTAGTACTCCAGATACTATACTGGGCCTGGCTGCTGCTACTTGTAGTACTCCAGATACTGTACTGGGCCCGGCTGCTGCTACTTGTAGTTCTCCAGATACTGTACTGGGCCTGACTGCTGCTACTTGTAGTTCTCCAGATACTGTACTGGGCCTGACTGCTGCTACTTGTAGTTCTCCAGATACTGTACTGGGCCCGACTGCTGCTACTTGTAGTTCTCCAGATACTGTACTGGGCCCGGCTGCTGCTACTTGTAGTACTCCAGATACTGTACTGGGCCTGACTGCTGCTACTTGTAGTTCTCCAGATACTGTACTGGGCCTGACTGCTGCTACTTGTAGTACTCCAGATACTGTACTGGGCCTGGCTGCTGCTACTTGTAGTACTCCAGATACTGTACTGGGCCTGACTGCTGCTACTTGTAGTTCTCCAGATACTGTACTGGGCCCGGCTGCTGCTACTTGTAGTTCTCCAGATACTGTACTGGGCCCGACTGCTGCTACTTGTAGTTCTCCAGATACTGTACTGGGCCTGACTGCTGCTACTTGTAGTTCTCCAGATACTGTACTGGGCCTGACTGCTGCTACTTGTAGTTCTCCAGATACTGTACTGGGCCTGACTGCTGCTACTTGTAGTTCTCCAGATACTGTACTGGGCCTGACTGCTGCTACTTGTAGTTCTCCAGATACTGTACTGGGCCTGACTGCTGCTACTTGTAGTACTCCAGATACTGTACTGGGCCTGGCTGCTGCTACTTGTAGTACTCCAGATACTGTACTGGGCCTGACTGCTGCTACTTGTAGTTCTCCAGATACTGTACTGGGCCTGACTGCTGCTACTTGTAGTACTCCAGATACTGTACTGGGCCTGACTGCTGCTACTTGTAGTTCTCCAGATACTGTACTGGGCCTGGCTGCTGCTACTTGTAGTTCTCCAGATACTGTACTGGGCCTGACTGCTGCTACTTGTAGTTCTCCAGATACTGTACTGGGCCTGGCTGCTGCTACTTGTAGTTCTCCAGATACTGTACTGGGCCTGACTGCTGCTACTTGTAGTACTCCAGATACTGTACTGGGCCTGACTGCTGCTACTTGTAGTACTCCAGATACTGTACTGGGCCTGACTGCTGCTACTTGTAGTACTCCAGATACTGTACTGGGCCTGGCTGCTGCTACTTGTAGTTCTCCAGATACTGTACTGGGCCCGGCTGCTGCTACTTGTAGTACTCCAGATACTGTACTGGGCCTGACTGCTGCTACTTGTAGTACTCCAGATACTGTACTGGGCCTGACTGCTGCTACTTGTAGTTCTCCAGATACTGTACTGGGCCTGGCTGCTGCTACTTGTAGTACTCCAGATACTGTACTGGGCCTGGCTGCCTCTACTTGTAGTTCTCCAGATACTGTACTGGGCCCGGCTGCTGCTACTTGTAGTTCTCCAGATACTGTACTGGGCCTGGCTGCTGCTACTTGTAGTACTCCAGATACTGTACTGGGCCTGGCTGCTGCTACTTGTAGTACTCCAGATACTGTACTGGGCCTGACTGCTGCTACTTGTAGTTCTCCAGATACTGTACTGGGCCTGACTGCTGCTACTTGTAGTACTCCAGATACTGTACTGGGCCTGGCTGCTGCTACTTGTAGTTCTCCAGATACTGTACTGGGCCTGGCTGCTGCTACTTGTAGTTCTCCAGATACTGTACTGGGCCTGACTGCTGCTACTTGTAGTACTCCAGATACTGTACTGGGCCTGACTGCTGCTACTTGTAGTACTCCAGATACTGTACTGGGCCTGGCTGCTGCTACTTGTAGTACTCCAGATACTGTACTGGGCCTGACTGCTGCTACTTGTAGTACTCCAGATACTGTACTGGGCCTGACTGCTGCTACTTGTAGTTCTCCAGATACTGTACTGGGACTGACTGCTGCTACTTGTAGTTCTCCAGATACTGTACTGGGCCTGGCTGCTGCTACTTGTAGTTCTCCAGATACTGTACTGGGCCTGACTGCTGCTACTTGTAGTACTCCAGATACTGTACTGGGCCCGGCTGCTGCTACTTGTAGTTCTCCAGATACTGTACTGGGCCCGGCTGCTGCTACTTGTAGTACTCCAGATACTGTACTGGGCCCGGCTGCTGCTACTTGTAGTACTCCAGATACTGTACTGGGCCTGGCTGCTGCTACTTGTAGTACTCCAGATACTGTACTGGGACTGACTGCTGCTACTTGTAGTTCTCCAGATACTGTACTGGGCCTGGCTGCTGCTACTTGTAGTTCTCCAGATACTGTACTGGGCCTGACTGCTGCTACTTGTAGTACTCCAGATACTGTACTGGGCCTGACTGCTGCTACTTGTAGTACTCCAGATACTGTACTGGGCCCGGCTGCTGCTACTTGTAGTTCTCCAGATATTGTACTGGGCCCGGCTGCTGCTACTTGTAGTACTCCAGATACTGTACTGGGCCTGACTGCTGCTACTTGTAGTACTCCAGATACTGTACTGGGCCCGGCTGCTGCTACTTGTAGTTCTCCAGATACTGTACTGGGCCTGACTGCTGCTGCTACTTGTAGTACTCCAGATACTGTACTGGGCCTGACTGCTGCTACTTGTAGTTCTCCAGATACTGTACTGGGCCTGACTGCTGCTACTTGTAGTACTCCAGATACTGTACTGGGCCTGACTGCTGCTACTTGTAGTTCTCCAGATACTGTACTGGGCCTGGCTGCTGCTACTTGTAGTTCTCCAGATACTGTACTGGGCCCGGCTGCTGCTACTTGTAGTTCTCCAGATACTGTACTGGGCCTGACTGCTGCTACTTGTAGTACTCCAGATACTGTACTGGGCCTGACTGCTGCTGCTACTTGTAGTTCTCCAGATACTGTACTGGGCCTGACTGCTGCTGCTACTTGTAGTACTCCAGATACTGTACTGGGCCTGACTGCTGCTGCTACTTGTAGTTCTCCAGATACTGTACTGGGCCTGACTGCTGCTGCTACTTGTAGTACTCCAGATACTGTACTGGGCCCGGCTGCTGCTACTTGTAGTTCTCCAGATACTGTTCTGGGCCTGACTGCTGCTACTTGTAGTTCTCCAGATACTGTACTGGGCCTGGCTGCTGCTACTTGTAGTACTCCAGATACTGTACTGGGCCTGGCTGCTGCTACTTGTAGTACTCCAGATACTGTACTGGGCCCGGCTGCTGCTACTTGTAGTACTCCAGATACTGTACTGGGCCTGACTGCTGCTACTTGTAGTACTCCAGATACTGTACTGGGCCTGGCTGCTGCTACTTGTAGTACTCCAGATACTGTACTGGGCCTGACTGCTGCTACTTGTAGTTCTCCAGATACTGTACTGGGCCTGACTGCTGCTACTTGTAGTACTCCAGATACTGTACTGGGCCTGGCTGCTTCTGTTCTTCCTCCTGACACTTGTTGCACTGGCAGAGGAGGTGTTCGGGGCTCGGGCAGAGGACACCCGGGCACACCTGTGACTGGCACTTTCCCTAAACACTGCGGTAAGCTGCTATACAGACTATCCTGATAATATTCTATTTTTTTCCTTCCTTTGGTGAAGCAGGGCAGTATCCCCCCATTGCTTAGTAGACTTCTTTGTCGCTTCCTTGTGATCAGATTGGTTCGCCGGTGTATAATGTCTGGATGTCGCGTCTTAGGGGAATCTGGATCTCCCACACTCACAATTTTCTTTTAGCATCTAAATTGACATGACATGACAGGTGTTACTGAAAGAAAGTCTCCATGTTTTTCTATTCCCACAAATCCCTTTACCATTCAGGTTTGTGTCACTCCATTAATAAAAGTGACCCCAATACGCCATGTGCTGATCTATTGTACTTTATTGGATGTGAGACACGGAAGGAAGTGACATCATTGACAGAGAATATGCTGATTCATAGAAGAAGAGGAGGAGGAGGGGCAAAATCATCGGTGGGGGGATTCAGTCCGAGGACTCGTCATATCCTGGTCAGGAATCCATTGCTTAGTCTAGAAGAGAAAAAGAAAACGAAAATTTGACTTACTATGAACTAGCTCCCTACACAGATACAGACAGAACACCCCCCCCCCCCGGACTAATATAGACGTCAGATCGAACCTCTAATCCTATACAGACCGAAGAACAACCTCCCACATCTAATATGGCTGACAGACCACCTGAGCTAATACAGACCCTTAAATCACAGATTCTCCGCTAGGTTTAGTAAAGGTCCATTCACCGGGCTCTGCCATCTTGTAATCACATCCAGTATTTACATTATTTATCAGGCAAAAAGAAGCGTCTGACTATAAGACACCCCGGCTTTGGACAAGAAAAATTATAAAAAAAAAATTAAATAAAATAAAATTTTCAGACTGTGTCATTATGCTGTGCAGGGGTCAACTAACACTGTGTTGGGGGCACTAAGGAGCGTTATACTGTGAGTGGGGGCATTGAGAGTTATATTTTAGGTGGGGGCACTACCCACCCCATTATTACACCTCCACACTGTATGTACCTTAGTACCCCCACCCCCCAGTAAAATTCACCATTATTGTCCCACACAGAAACTACCCCCTAAATACAGACCTCAGACCCACTAAGTAAATATGACATCAGGCCCCAAACCAGATACCAGACACCATAAACGAAGAGAGATCCAGACCAGACCACACAGGAGGCGTCTTTTTTTGCAGGGCCGGGTGTACTTTTTAGTTCTACCATTTTCGGGAAATGTTATTGCTTTGATCACTTTTTATTCAAATTTTTATCAGAATCAAAACAGTGAAAAAACGGCGGTTTGGCACTTTTGACTATTTTTCCTGCTACGGCGTTTACCGAACAGGAAAAATATGTTTATAGATTTGTAGAGCGGGCGATTTCAGACGCGGGGATACCTAACATGTATGTGTTTCACAGTATTTAACTACTTTTATATGTGTTCTAGGGAAAGGAGGGTGATTTGAATTTTTAATACTTTTTTACTATTTTTTTACTTTTTTTTTTATTTTTTTTTTTGCATTTATTAGACCCCATAGGGGTGCTGAACCCCGGGGGTCTGATCACTAATATAATGCATTACAATGCTAATGCATTGCAAAAAAAACATCGTAGACCAGCCTGCAAAAGAAAGAGATTGCAGACCGGCTGGGAGCCTTTAACAAGGCTCCTGGCTGTCATGGCAATGTGACTTCGGCCCTGGAGCTTGCTCCAGGCGCCATAGATTACTGGCAAAATGGCAGTGCCCATGCTCCGCCGGGGAAAATGACCGTGCTGCCGGAGGGGTTAATGCCTCCGATTGGAGACATTAGTGCCGGTTATCTAATGCTTAAAGCAGTAGACACTCAGTGGCTATGGCGGTGTGGCGTCGTCTCCATAGTTACACACCCGACATGCGCCGTACTATTACGGTGGATGTCGGGAAGGGGTTAAAGGGGAGTCTGTTTTTTTATATTATAGAATGATATATCATATAATGCTTTGTGTTGTGATTTGGAACATGTCTGTCTCTTGGTCATGTTATTCATAAAATTTACTACAAAAAACCACACACAAAAAAAACAAAAAACAGGAGATGCAGTAAGAATAGGATGTATTCTCCGCAAACATGATGAGGAGATGCTGTAGTAATACTGTATACACTGACAGACATGATGAGGTGATGCTGTAGTAATACTGTATATACACTGACAGACATGATAGGTGATGCTGTAGTAATACTGTATATACACTGACAGACATGATGAGGTGATGCTGTAGTAATACTGTATATACTGACAGACATGATGAGGTGATGCTGTAGTAATACTGTATACACTGACAGACATGATGAGGTGATGCTGTAGTAATACTGTATATACACTGACAGACATGATAGGTGATGCTGTAGTAATACTGTATATACACTGACAGACATGATGAGGTGATGCTGTAGTAATACTGTATATACACTGACAGGCATGATGAGGTGATGCTGTAGTAATACTGTATACACTGACAGACATGATGAGGTGATGCTGTAGTAATACTGTATATACACTGATAGACATGATGAGGTGATGCTGTAGTAATACTGTATACACTGACAGACATGATGAGGTGATGCTGTAGTAATACTGTATATACACTGACAGACATGATGAGGTGATGCTGTAGTAATACTGTATACACTGACAGACATGATAGGTGATGCTGTAGTAATACTGTATATACACTGACAGACATGATGAGGTGATGCTGTAGTAATACTGTATATACACTGACAGACATGATAGGTGATGCTGTAGTAATACTGTATACACTGACAGACATGATGAGGTGATGCTGTAGTAATACTGTATACACTGACAGACATGATGAGGTGATGCTGTAGTAATACTGTATATACTGACAGACATGATGAGGTGATGCTGTAGTAATACTGTATATACACTGACAGACATGATAGGTGATGCTGTAGTAATACTGTATACACTGACAGACATGATGAGGTGATGCTGTAGTAATACTGTATACACTGACAGACATGATGAGGTGATGCTGTAGTAATACTGTATATACTGACAGACATGATGAGGTGATGCTGTAGTAATACTGTATATACACTGACAGACATGAGGTGATGCTGTAGTAATACTGTATACACTGACAGACATGATGAGGTGATGCTGTAGTAATACTGTATATACTGACAGACATGATGAGGTGATGCAGTAGTAATACTGTATATACACTGACAGACATGATAGGTGATGCTGTAGTAATACTGTATATACACTGACAGACATGATGAGGTGATGCGTAGTAATACTGTATACACTAACAGACATGATGAGGTGATGCTGTAGTAATACTGTATATACTGACAGACATGATGAGGTGATGCTGTAGTAATACTGTATATACACTGACAGACATGATGAGGCGATGCTGTAGTAATACTGTATATACACTGTCAGACATGATGAGATGATGCTGTAGTAATACTGTATATACACTGACAGACATGATAGGTGATGCTGTAGTAATACTGTATATACACTGACAGACATGATGAGGTGATGCTGTAGTAATACTGTATACACTGACAGACATGATGAGGTGATGCTGTAGTAATACTGTATATACTGACAGACATGATGAGGTGATGCTGTAGTAATACTGTATATACACTGACAGACATGATGAGGTGATGCTGTAGTAATACTGTATATACACTGACAGACATGATGAGGTGATGCTGTAGTAATACTGTATACACTGACAGACATGATGAGGTGATGCTGTAGTAATACTGTATATACACTGACAGACATGATAGGTGATGCTGTAGTAATACTGTATATACACTGACAGACATGATGAGGTGATGCTGTAGTAATACTGTATATACTGACAGACATGATGAGGTGATGCTGTAGTAATACTGTATACACTGACAGACATGATGAGGTGATGCTGTAGTAATACTGTATATACACTGACAGACATGATAGGTGATGCTGTAGTAATACTGTATATACACTGACAGACATGATGAGGTGATGCTGTAGTAATACTGTATATACACTGACAGGCATGATGAGGTGATGCTGTAGTAATACTGTATACACTGACAGACATGATGAGGTGATGCTGTAGTAATACTGTATATACACTGATAGACATGATGAGGTGATGCTGTAGTAATACTGTATACACTGACAGACATGATGAGGTGATGCTGTAGTAATACTGTATATACACTGACAGACATGATGAGGTGATGCTGTAGTAATACTGTATACACTGACAGACATGATAGGTGATGCTGTAGTAATACTGTATATACACTGACAGACATGATGAGGTGATGCTGTAGTAATACTGTATATACACTGACAGACATGATAGGTGATGCTGTAGTAATACTGTATACACTGACAGACATGATGAGGTGATGCTGTAGTAATACTGTATACACTGACAGACATGATGAGGTGATGCTGTAGTAATACTGTATATACTGACAGACATGATGAGGTGATGCTGTAGTAATACTGTATATACACTGACAGACATGATAGGTGATGCTGTAGTAATACTGTATACACTGACAGACATGATGAGGTGATGCTGTAGTAATACTGTATACACTGACAGACATGATGAGGTGATGCTGTAGTAATACTGTATATACTGACAGACATGATGAGGTGATGCAGTAGTAATACTGTATATACACTGACAGACATGATAGGTGATGCTGTAGTAATACTGTATATACACTGACAGACATGATGAGGTGATGCTGTAGTAATACTGTATACACTGACAGACATGATGAGGTGATGCTGTAGTAATACTGTATATACTGACAGACATGATGAGGTGATGCAGTAGTAATACTGTATATACACTGACAGACATGATAGGTGATGCTGTAGTAATACTGTATATACACTGACAGACATGATGAGGTGATGCTGTAGTAATACTGTATACACTAACAGACATGATGAGGTGATGCTGTAGTAATACTGTATATACTGACAGACATGATGAGGTGATGCTGTAGTAATACTGTATATACACTGACAGACATGATGAGGCGATGCTGTAGTAATACTGTATATACACTGTCAGACATGATGAGATGATGCTGTAGTAATACTGTATATACACTGACAGACATGATAGGTGATGCTGTAGTAATACTGTATATACACTGACAGACATGATGAGGTGATGCTGTAGTAATACTGTATACACTGACAGACATGATGAGGTGATGCTGTAGTAATACTGTATATACTGACAGACATGATGAGGTGATGCTGTAGTAATACTGTATATACACTGACAGACATGATGAGGCGATGCTGTAGTAATACTGTATATACACTGTCAGACATGATGAGATGATGCTGTAGTAATACTGTACATACACTGACAGGCATGATGAGGTGATGCTGTAGTAATACTGTATACACTGACAGACATGATGAGGTGATGCTGTAGTAATACTGTATATACTGACAGACATGATGAGGTGATGCTGTAGTAATACTGTATATACACTGACAGACATGATGAGGCGATGCTGTAGTAATACTGTATATACACTGTCAGACATGATGAGATGATGCTGTAGTAATACTGTATATACACTGACAGACATGATAGGTGATGCTGTAGTAATACTGTATATACTGACAGACATGATGAGGTGATGCTGTAGTAATACTGTATACACTGACAGACATGATGAGGTGATGCTGTAGTAATACTGTATATACACTGACAGACATGATAGGTGATGCTGTAGTAATACTGTATATACACTGACAGACATGATGAGGTGATGCTGTAGTAATACTGTGTATATACTGACAGGCATGATGAGGTGATGCTGTAGTAATACTGTATACACTGACAGACATGATGAGGTGATGCTGTAGTAATACTGTATATACACTGATAGACATGATGAGGTGATGCTGTAGTAATACTGTATACACTGACAGACATGATGAGGTGATGCTGTAGTAATACTGTATATACACTGACAGACATGATGAGGTGATGCTGTAGTAATACTGTATACACTGACAGACATGATAGGTGATGCTGTAGTAATACTGTATATACACTGACAGACATGATGAGGTGATGCTGTAGTAATACTGTATATACACTGACAGACATGATAGGTGATGCTGTAGTAATACTGTATACACTGACAGACATGATGAGGTGATGCTGTAGTAATACTGTATACACTGACAGACATGATGAGGTGATGCTGTAGTAATACTGTATATACTGACAGACATGATGAGGTGATGCTGTAGTAATACTGTATATACACTGACAGACATGATAGGTGATGCTGTAGTAATACTGTATACACTGACAGACATGATGAGGTGATGCTGTAGTAATACTGTATACACTGACAGACATGATGAGGTGATGCTGTAGTAATACTGTATATACTGACAGACATGATGAGGTGATGCTGTAGTAATACTGTATATACACTGACAGACATGATGAGGTGATGCTGTAGTAATACTGTATACACTGACAGACATGATGAGGTGATGCTGTAGTAATACTGTATATACTGACAGACATGATGAGGTGATGCAGTAGTAATACTGTATATACACTGACAGACATGATAGGTGATGCTGTAGTAATACTGTATATACACTGACAGACATGATGAGGTGATGCTGTAGTAATACTGTATACACTAACAGACATGATGAGGTGATGCTGTAGTAATACTGTATATACTGACAGACATGATGAGGTGATGCTGTAGTAATACTGTATATACACTGACAGACATGATGAGGCGATGCTGTAGTAATACTGTATATACACTGTCAGACATGATGAGATGATGCTGTAGTAATACTGTATACACTGACAGACATGATGAGGTGATGCTGTAGTAATACTGTATATACTGACAGACATGATGAGGTGATGCTGTAGTAATACTGTATATACACTGACAGACATGATAGGTGATGCTGTAGTAATACTGTATATACACTGACAGACATGATGAGGTGATGCTGTAGTAATACTGTATACACTGACAGACATGATGAGGTGATGCTGTAGTAATACTGTATATACTGACAGACATGATGAGGTGATGCTGTAGTAATACTGTATATACACTGACAGACATGATGAGGCGATGCTGTAGTAATACTGTATATACACTGTCAGACATGATGAGATGATGCTGTAGTAATACTGTACATACACTGACAGGCATGATGAGGTGATGCTGTAGTAATACTGTATATACTGACAGACATGATGAGGTGATGCAGTAGTAATACTGTATATACACTGACAGACATGATAGGTGATGCTGTAGTAATACTGTATATACACTGACAGACATGATGAGGTGATGCTGTAGTAATACTGTATACACTAACAGACATGATGAGGTGATGCTGTAGTAATACTGTATATACACTGACAGACATGATAGGTGATGCTGTAGTAATACTGTATACACTGACAGACATGATGAGGTGATGCTGTAGTAATACTGTATACACTGACAGACATGATGAGGTGATGCTGTAGTAATACTGTATATACTGACAGACATGATGAGGTGATGCTGTAGTAATACTGTATATACACTGACAGACATGATAGGTGATGCTGTAGTAATACTGTATACACTGACAGACATGATGAGGTGATGCTGTAGTAATACTGTATACACTGACAGACATGATGAGGTGATGCTGTAGTAATACTGTATATACTGACAGACATGATGAGGTGATGCTGTAGTAATACTGTATATACACTGACAGACATGATGAGGTGATGCTGTAGTAATACTGTATACACTAACAGACATGATGAGGTGATGCTGTAGTAATACTGTATATACTGACAGACATGATGAGGTGATGCTGTAGTAATACTGTATATACACTGACAGACATGATGAGGCGATGCTGTAGTAATACTGTATATACACTGTCAGACATGATAAGGTGATGCTGTAGTAATACTGTATATACACTGACAGACATGATAGGTGATGCTGTAGTAATACTGTATATACACTGACAGACATGATGAGGTGATGCTGTAGTAATACTGTATACACTGACAGACATGATGAGGTGATGCTGTAGTAATACTGTATATACTGACAGACATGATGAGGTGATGCTGTAGTAATACTGTATATACACTGACAGACATGATGAGGCGATGCTGTAGTAATACTGTATATACACTGTCAGACATGATGAGATGATGCTGTAGTAATACTGTACATACACTGACAGGCATGATGAGGTGATGCTGTAGTAATACTGTATACACTGACAGACATGATGAGGTGATGCTGTAGTAATACTGTATATACTGACAGACATGATGAGGTGATGCTGTAGTAATACTGTATATACACTGACAGACATGATGAGGCGATGCTGTAGTAATACTGTATATACACTGTCAGACATGATGAGATGATGCTGTAGTAATACTGTATATACACTGACAGACATGATAGGTGATGCTGTAGTAATACTGTATATACTGACAGACATGATGAGGTGATGCTGTAGTAATACTGTATACACTGACAGACATGATGAGGTGATGCTGTAGTAATACTGTATATACACTGACAGACATGATAGGTGATGCTGTAGTAATACTGTATATACACTGACAGACATGATAAGGTGATGCTGTAGTAATACTGTATATACACTGACAGGCATGATGAGGTGATGCTGTAGTAATACTGTATACACTGACAGACATGATGAGGTGATGCTGTAGTAATACTGTATATACACTGATAGACATGATGAGGTGATGCTGTAGTAATACTGTATACACTGACAGACATGATGAGGTGATGCTGTAGTAATACTGTATATACACTGACAGACATGATGAGGTGATGCTGTAGTAATACTGTATACACTGACAGACATGATAGGTGATGCTGTAGTAATACTGTATATACACTGACAGACATGATGAGGTGATGCTGTAGTAATACTGTATATACACTGACAGACATGATAGGTGATGCTGTAGTAATACTGTATACACTGACAGACATGATGAGGTGATGCTGTAGTAATACTGTATACACTGACAGACATGATGAGGTGATGCTGTAGTAATACTGTATATACTGACAGACATGATGAGGTGATGCTGTAGTAATACTGTATATACACTGACAGACATGATAGGTGATGCTGTAGTAATACTGTATACACTGACAGACATGATGAGGTGATGCTGTAGTAATACTGTATACACTGACAGACATGATGAGGTGATGCTGTAGTAATACTGTATATACTGACAGACATGATGAGGTGATGCTGTAGTAATACTGTATATACACTGACAGACATGATGAGGTGATGCTGTAGTAATACTGTATACACTGACAGACATGATGAGGTGATGCTGTAGTAATACTGTATATACTGACAGACATGATGAGGTGATGCAGTAGTAATACTGTATATACACTGACAGACATGATAGGTGATGCTGTAGTAATACTGTATATACACTAACAGACATGATGAGGTGATGCTGTAGTAATACTGTATACACTAACAGACATGATGAGGTGATGCTGTAGTAATACTGTATATACTGACAGACATGATGAGGTGATGCTGTAGTAATACTGTATATACACTGACAGACATGATGAGGCGATGCTGTAGTAATACTGTATATACACTGTCAGACATGATGAGATGATGCTGTAGTAATACTGTATATACACTGACAGACATGATAGGTGATGCTGTAGTAATACTGTATATACACTGACAGACATGATGAGGTGATGCTGTAGTAATACTGTATACACTGACAGACATGATGAGGTGATGCTGTAGTAATACTGTATATACTGACAGACATGATGAGGTGATGCTGTAGTAATACTGTATATACACTGACAGACATGATGAGGCGATGCTGTAGTAATACTGTATATACACTGTCAGACATGATGAGATGATGCTGTAGTAATACTGTACATACACTGACAGGCATGATGAGGTGATGCTGTAGTAATACTGTATACACTGACAGACATGATGAGGTGATGCTGTAGTAATACTGTATATACTGACAGACATGATGAGGTGATGCAGTAGTAATACTGTATATACACTGACAGACATGATAGGTGATGCTGTAGTAATACTGTATATACACTGACAGACATGATGAGGTGATGCTGTAGTAATACTGTATACACTAACAGACATGATGAGGTGATGCTGTAGTAATACTGTATATACTGACAGACATGATGAGGTGATGCTGTAGTAATACTGTATATACACTGACAGACATGATGAGGCGATGCTGTAGTAATACTGTATATACACTGTCAGACATGATGAGATGATGCTGTAGTAATACTGTATATACACTGACAGACATGATAGGTGATGCTGTAGTAATACTGTATATACACTGACAGACATGATGAGGTGATGCTGTAGTAATACTGTATACACTGACAGACATGATGAGGTGATGCTGTAGTAATACTGTATATACTGACAGACATGATGAGGTGATGCTGTAGTAATACTGTATATACACTGACAGACATGATGAGGCGATGCTGTAGTAATACTGTATATACACTGTCAGACATGATGAGATGATGCTGTAGTAATACTGTACATACACTGACAGGCATGATGAGGTGATGCTGTAGTAATACTGTATACACTGACAGACATGATGAGGTGATGCTGTAGTAATACTGTATATACTGACAGACATGATGAGGTGATGCTGTAGTAATACTGTATATACACTGACAGACATGATGAGGTGATGCTGTAGTAATACTGTATATACACTGACAGACATGATGAGGTGATGCTGTAGTAATACTGTATACACTGACAGACATGATGAGATGATGCTGTAGTAATACTGTATATACACTGACAGACATGATGAGGTGATGCTGTAGTAATACTGTATATACACTGACAGACATGATGAGATGATGCTGTAGTAATACTGTATACACTGACAGACATGATGATGTGATGCTGTAGTAATACTGTATATACACTGTCAGACATGATGAGGCGATGCTGTAGTAATACTGTATATACACTGTCAGACATGATGAGATGATGCTGTAGTAATACTGTATATACACTGACAGACATGATAGGTGATGCTGTAGTAATAAGGTATATACACTGACAGACATGATGAGGTGATGCTGTAGTAATACTGTATACACTGACAGACATGATGAGGTAATGCTGTAGTAATACTGTATATACTGACAGACATGATGAGGTGATGCTGTAGTAATACTGTATATACACTGACAGACATGATGAGGTGATGCTGTAGTAATACTGTATATACACTGACAGACATGATGAGATGATGCTGTAGTAATACTGTATATACACTGACAGACATGATGAGGTGATGCTGTAGTAATACTGTATATACTGACAGACATGATGAGGTGATGCTGTAGTAATACTGTATATACACTGACAGACATGATGGGGCGATGCTGTAGTAATACTGTATATACACTGTCAGACATGATGAGATGATGCTGTAGTAATACTGTATATACACTGACAGACATGATGAGATGATGCTGTAGTAATACTGTATATACACTGACAGACATGATGAGGTGATGCTGTAGTAATACTGTATATACTGACAGACATGATGAGGTGATGCTGTAGTAATACTGTATATACACTGACAGACATGATGAGGCGATGCTGTAGTAATACTGTATATACACTGTCAGACATGATGAGATGATGCTGTAGTAATACTGTATATACACTGACAGACATGATAGGTGATGCTGTAGTAATACTGTATATACACTGACAGACATGATGAGGTGATGCTGTAGTAATACTGTATACACTGACAGACATGATGAGGTGATGCTGTAGTAATACTGTATATACTGACAGACATGATGAGGTGATGCTGTAGTAATACTGTATATACACTGACAGACATGATGAGGCAATGCTGTAGTAATACTGTATATACACTGTCAGACATGATGAGATGATGCTGTAGTAATACTGTACATACACTGACAGGCATGATGAGGTGATGCTGTAGTAATACTGTATACACTGACAGACATGATGAGGTGATGCTGTAGTAATACTGTATATACTGACAGACATGATGAGGTGATGCTGTAGTAATACTGTATATACACTGACAGACATGATGAGGCGATGCTGTAGTAATACTGTATATACACTGTCAGACATGATGAGATGATGCTGTAGTAATACTGTATATACACTGACAGACATGATAGGTGATGCTGTAGTAATACTGTATATACTGACAGACATGATGAGGTGATGCTGTAGTAATACTGTATACACTGACAGACATGATGAGGTGATGCTGTAGTAATACTGTATATACACTGACAGACATGATAGGTGATGCTGTAGTAATACTGTATATACACTGACAGACATGATGAGGTGATGCTGTAGTAATACTGTATATACACTGACAGGCATGATGAGGTGATGCTGTAGTAATACTGTATACACTGACAGACATGATGAGGTGATGCTGTAGTAATACTGTATATACACTGATAGACATGATGAGGTGATGCTGTAGTAATACTGTATACACTGACAGACATGATGAGGTGATGCTGTAGTAATACTGTATATACACTGACAGACATGATGAGGTGATGCTGTAGTAATACTGTATACACTGACAGACATGATAGGTGATGCTGTAGTAATACTGTATATACACTGACAGACATGAGGTGATGCTGTAGTAATACTGTATATACACTGACAGACATGATAGGTGATGCTGTAGTAATACTGTATACACTGACAGACATGATGAGGTGATGCTGTAGTAATACTGTATACACTGACAGACATGATGAGGTGATGCTGTAGTAATACTGTATATACTGACAGACATGATGAGGTGATGCTGTAGTAATACTGTATATACACTGACAGACATGATAGGTGATGCTGTAGTAATACTGTATACACTGACAGACATGATGAGGTGATGCTGTAGTAATACTGTATACACTGACAGACATGATGAGGTGATGCTGTAGTAATACTGTATATACTGACAGACATGATGAGGTGATGCAGTAGTAATACTGTATATACACTGACAGACATGATAGGTGATGCTGTAGTAATACTGTATATACACTGACAGACATGATGAGGTGATGCTGTAGTAATACTGTATACACTAACAGACATGATGAGGTGATGCTGTAGTAATACTGTATATACTGACAGACATGATGAGGTGATGCTGTAGTAATACTGTATATACACTGACAGACATGATGAGGCGATGCTGTAGTAATACTGTATATACACTGTCAGACATGATGAGATGATGCTGTAGTAATACTGTATATACACTGACAGACATGATAGGTGATGCTGTAGTAATACTGTATATACACTGACAGACATGATGAGGTGATGCTGTAGTAATACTGTATACACTGACAGACATGATGAGGTGATGCTGTAGTAATACTGTATATACTGACAGACATGATGAGGTGATGCTGTAGTAATACTGTATATACACTGACAGACATGATGAGGCGATGCTGTAGTAATACTGTATATACACTGTCAGACATGATGAGATGATGCTGTAGTAATACTGTACATACACTGACAGGCATGATGAGGTGATGCTGTAGTAATACTGTATACACTGACAGACATGATGAGGTGATGTTGTAGTAATACTGTATATACTGACAGACATGATGAGGTGATGCAGTAGTAATACTGTATATACACTGACAGACATGATAGGTGATGCTGTAGTAATACTGTATATACACTGACAGACATGATGAGGTGATGCTGTAGTAATACTGTATATACTGACAGACATGATGAGGTGATGCTGTAGTAATACTGTATATACACTGACAGACATGATGAGGCGATGCTGTAGTAATACTGTATATACACTGTCAGACATGATGAGATGATGCTGTAGTAATACTGTATATACACTGACAGACATGATAGGTGATGCTGTAGTAATACTGTATATACACTGACAGACATGATGAGGTGATGCTGTAGTAATACTGTATACACTGACAGACATGATGAGGTGATGCTGTAGTAATACTGTATATACTGACAGACATGATGAGGTGATGCTGTAGTAATACTGTATATACACTGACAGACATGATGAGGCGATGCTGTAGTAATACTGTATATACACTGTCAGACATGATGAGATGATGCTGTAGTAATACTGTACATACACTGACAGGCATGATGAGGTGATGCTGTAGTAATACTGTATACACTGACAGACATGATGAGGTGATGCTGTAGTAATACTGTATATACTGACAGACATGATGAGGTGATGCTGTAGTAATACTGTATATACACTGACAGACATGATGAGGTGATGCTGTAGTAATACTGTATATACACTGACAGACATGATGAGGTGATGCTGTAGTAATACTGTATACACTGACAGACATGATGAGATGATGCTGTAGTAATACTGTATATACACTGACAGACATGATGAGGTGATGCTGTAGTAATACTGTATATACACTGACAGACATGATGAGATGATGCTGTAGTAATACTGTATACACTGACAGACATGATGAGGTGATGCTGTAGTAATACTGTATATACACTGTCAGACATGATGAGGCGATGCTGTAGTAATACTGTATATACACTGTCAGACATGATGAGATGATGCTGTAGTAATACTGTATATACACTGACAGACATGATAGGTGATGCTGTAGTAATAAGGTATATACACTGACAGACATGATGAGGTGATGCTGTAGTAATACTGTATACACTGACAGACATGATGAGGTGATGCTGTAGTAATACTGTATATACTGACAGACATGATGAGGTGATGCTGTAGTAATACTGTATATACACTGACAGACATGATGAGGTGATGCTGTAGTAATACTGTATATACACTGACAGACATGATGAGATGATGCTGTAGTAATACTGTATATACACTGACAGACATGATGAGGTGATGCTGTAGTAATACTGTATATACTGACAGACATGATGAGGTGATGCTGTAGTAATACTGTATATACACTGACAGACATGATGGGGCGATGCTGTAGTAATACTGTATATACACTGTCAGACATGATGAGATGATGCTGTAGTAATACTGTATATACACTGACAGACATGATGAGATGATGCTGTAGTAATACTGTATATACACTGACAGACATGATGAGGTGATGCTGTAGTAATACTGTATATACACTGACAGACATGATAGGTGATGCTGTAGTAATACTGTATATACACTGACAGACATGATGAGGTGATGCTGTAGTAATACTGTATATACACTGACAGACATGATGAGGTGATGCAGTAGTAATACTGTATATACACTGACAGACATGATAGGTGATGCTGTAGTAATACTGTATATACACTGACAGACATGATGAGGTGATGCTGTAGTAATACTGTATATACACTGACAGGCATGATGAGGTGATGCTGTAGTAATACTGTATACACTGACAGACATGATGAGATGATGCTGTAGTAATACTGTATATACACTGACAGACATGATGAGGTGATGCTGTAGTAATACTGTATATACACTGACAGACATGATGAGATGATGCTGTAGTAATACTGTATACACTGACAGACATGATGAGGTGATGCTGTAGTAATACTGTATATACACTGTCAGACATGATGAGGCGATGCTGTAGTAATACTGTATATACACTGTCAGACATGATGAGATGATGCTGTAGTAATACTGTATATACACTGACAGACATGATAGGTGATGCTGTAGTAATAAGGTATATACACTGACAGACATGATGAGGTGATGCTGTAGTAATACTGTATACACTGACAGACATGATGAGGTGATGCTGTAGTAATACTGTATATACTGACAGACATGATGAGGTGATGCTGTAGTAATACTGTATATATACTGACAGACATGATGAGGTGATGCTGTAGTAATACTGTATATACACTGACAGACATGATGAGATGATGCTGTAGTAATACTGTATATACACTGACAGACATGATGAGGTGATGCTGTAGTAATACTGTATATACTGACAGACATGATGAGGTGATGCTGTAGTAATACTGTATATACACTGACAGACATGATGGGGCGATGCTGTAGTAATACTGTATATACACTGTCAGACATGATGAGATGATGCTGTAGTAATACTGTATATACACTGACAGACATGATGAGATGATGCTGTAGTAATACTGTATATACACAGACAGACATGATGAGGTGATGCTGTAGTAATACTGTATATACACTGACAGACATGATAGGTGATGCTGTAGTAATACTGTATATACACTGACAGACATGATGAGGTGATGCTGTATTAATACTGTATATACACTGACAGACATGATGAGGTGATGCAGTAGTAATACTGTATATACACTGACAGACATGATAGGTGATGCTGTAGTAATACTGTATATACACTGACAGACATGATGAGGTGATGCTGTAGTAATACTGTATATACACTGACAGGCATGATGAGGTGATGCTGTAGTAATACTGTATACACTGACAGACATGATGAGGTGATGCTGTAGTAATACTGTATACACTGACAGACATGATGAGGTGATGCTGTAGTAATACTGTATATACACTGACAGACATGATGAGGTGATGCTGTAGTAATACTGTATATACACTGACAGACATGATGAGGTGATGCTGTAGTAATACTGTATATACACTGACAGATGTGATGAGGTGATGCTGTAGTAATACTGTATATACACTGACAGATGTGATGCAGTAGTAATACTGTATATACACTGACAGACATGATAGGTGATGCTGTAGTAATACTGTATATACACTGACAGACATGATGAGGTGATGCTGTAGTAATACTGTATATACACTGACAGACATGATGAGGTGATGCTGTAGTAATACTGTATATACACTGACAGACATGATAGGTGATGCTGTAGTAATACTGTATATACAGTGACAGACATGATGAGGTGATGCTGTAGTAATACTGTATATACACTGACAGACATGATAGGTAATGCTGTAGTAATACTGTATATACACTGACAGACATGATGAGGTGATGCTGTAGTAATACTGTATATACACTGACAGACATGATGAGGTGATGCTGTAGTAATACTGTATATACACTGACAGACATGATGAGGTGATGCTGTAGTAATACTGTATACACTGACAGACATGATGAGGTGATGCTGTAGTAATACTGTATACACTGACAGGCATGATGAGGTGATGCTGTAGTAATACTGTATATACACTGACAGACATGATGAGGCGATGCTGTCGTAATACTGTATATACACTGACAGACATGATGAGGTGATGCTGTAGTACTACTGTATACACTGACAGACATGATGAGGTGATGCTGTAGTAATACCGTATACACTGACAGGCATGATGAGTTTATGCTGTAGTAATACTGTATATACACTGACAGACATGATGAGGTGATGCTGTAGTAATACTGTATATACACTGACAGATGTGATGAGGTGATGCAGTAGTAATACTGTATATACACTGACAGACATGATAGGTGATGCTGTAGTAATACTGTATATACACTGACAGACATGATGAGGTGATGCTGTAGTAATACTGTATATACACTGACAGACATGATGAGGTGATGCTGTAGTAATACTGTATATACACTGACAGACATGATGAGATGATGCTGTAGTAATACTGTATATACTGACAGACATGATGAGATGATGCTGTAGTAATAAGGTATATACACTGACAGACATGATGAGGCGATGCTGTAGTAATACTGTATATACACTGTCAGACATGATGAGATGATGCTGTAGTAATACTGTATATACACTGACAGACACGATGAGATGATGCTGTAGTAATACTGTATATATACTGACAGACATGATGAGGTGATGCTGTAGCAATACTGTATATACACTGACAGATATGATGAGATAATGCTGTACTAATACTGTATATACACTGACAGATATGATGAGATGATGCTGTAGTAATACTGTATATACACTGACAGACATGATGAGATAATGCTGTAGTAATACTGTATATACACTGACAGACATGTTGAGGTTATGCTGTAGTAATACTGTATATACACTAACAGTCATGATGAGGTGATGCTGTAGTAATACTTTATATACACTGACAGACATGATGAGATGATGCTGTAGTAATACTGTATATACACTGACAGACAATGTATACAACCATGCTGCCCATCACTGTACCTTTATATTCTCCTCTATTTTACTTTTATTAATATTCAACATTTGTAATCACTTTGGATAAAACCTGCAAATAAATCTTCATATTTTACCTGAAGTTGTGATAATTACATTAACGGATTCAACTATACGCTGAAACAGATAATAAAGTTCATCAGATTTAAGAGCAGCCATCAAGAACGGGACACGGTTTGGTTTTTCAGGCACCGCTTTAGCTACATCAGATAATGCACCAGGTCCAGGATCTGCTCCATCCTGTTTATTATACTTCATAACAATAACAAAGGGATGAATAGTAATACTCCAGGACTGGACACGATTTTTGTCTTGTGTTCCATCAGGTGATCCACCAGGTTCAGGATCTGCTCCGTTCTGTATATATACAAACAATATCTTGTATTAGACTCCGATCATGGACACCGCACTATATACAGAGGAGTTGTAGTCACGTAGCAAAGCTGAGCTTGTCATCTGGCACAAGTGACTGTGACCCCCCAATGTCTGACTACTATTACTACTGCTGTATAAAGCACTAGGTACAGAAGCTCCCGCTACCCCCATCCCAGGATAGGAGGGAGAGCTGGACAACAGGGTGACCCTAGGGCCAGGAATGATGATGGGATGTGACAGCCGACCATCCTATGGATGAATACACTATAGATACAACGTCAGCCATCGTGGTCTTGTCATCAGTGTGGGGAGAGATTTGGGCCGGCCGGGGATTTGTGGTACCAGAAGTCGCTCTACACTATATATCGGTATAGGGTGTGGAGACATATGTATCTACTATTTCATACAGAAACTATATGATAAAATTGTGGCTGCATGTGGCCACCACTAGGGGGAGCAAACTACATCTAAATGTGTACAGAGCCAACCAATTATTCCAATTGGACAGTAGCTATACTTACATCTTTACGGGCAGTGTTGATGGGGATTGCCAAAACAGCAACTGCAAAATAAGGGAAAAAACACCAGAAATGTCAGGACATCATATTTAGAATCCTTAAAGTTTGCAGTCATATCTGTCTCAAGCAAATATACCAATAAAATCAGCTCTGCAGAGGGAAAATTATTCTGTAATGAAGCTATTCTGGAGCCTTGGAAAGCTGGGTGACAGACAATGTACTACATAGTTAGTTAGTATAGTTGACAAAAGACCTATGTCTGTCAAGTTCAATTAGGGGATGGGAAACATCATGACAGTCTATACATTTCCATAACCATCATTGCTATTTTGCTCTAAAAAGGCATCAAATCCTTTTTTTTTTGAAGCTGTCAGCTGTGAGTGACCAGCTCCTGGGTAGGCTATTCCACAGATTCACTGTCCTTACAGTATAGGGCCAGCTCCTGGGTAGGCTATTCCATAGATTCACCGTCCTTACAGTATAGAAACAGCTCCTGGGTAGGCTATTTCACAGATTCACAGTCCTCACAGTATAGAACCAGCTCCTGGGTAGACTATTTCACAGATTCACCGTTCTTACACTGAAGACGCCTTGTTGGCTCTGGAGAGTCTTGTCAGACTAACCTGATTTCCTTCTACAACAAAATCACTGAATGGTTGGACCAAGGGAATGCCGTGGACATAGTATATCTTGACTTCAGTAAGGCATTTGATAAAGTATCACATAACCTTCTTATTGAAAAAATGATTAAGTATGGCTTTGACAAAAAATCAGTTAGGTGGATTCACAACTGGCTTAATGATCGGGCACAACGAGTAATACTAAATGGCTACACATCCAACTGGAAGAAAGTCAAAAGCGGGGTGCCGCAGGGCTCTGTTCTGGGCCCAGTACTTTTTAATATCTTTATAAATGATCTGGACGATGGAATTATTGGGGAACTCATAAAATTTGCAGATGATACGAAGATAGGAGGAATAGCCAACACTAGAGAGGAGAGAGAGTGTATTCAAAAGGACTTAGACACACTGGAACAATGGGCGGAGGCCAACAAAATGGGATTTAACAGGGACAAATGCAAAGTTCTACATCTGGGTAACAGAAATGTAAAAAACATATATAGTATGGGAGGAATAGAACTAAGTGATAGCATAGGGGAAAAGGACTTGGGCATAATAGTAGATCACAAATTCAACATGAGCCAACAGTGCGGTGCTGCTGCAAAAAAGGCGAATACAATTCTGGGATGTATTAAGACAAGCATTGAATCTAGATGAAGAGAGGTCATTATTCCGCTGTACTCTTCCCTGGTCAGACCACACCTGGAATACTGTGTACAGTTCTGGGCGCCTCAATTCAAGAAAGACATCGATATATTGGAACAAGTCCAGAGAAGAGCAACCAAAATGGTGGAAGGTCTGCAAACCATGTCCTATGAGGAGCGGCTAAAAGAACTGGGATTGCTTAGTTTGCAGAAGAGAAGGCTGAGGGGAGATTTAATAGCAGTCTACAAATATCTGAAAGGTAGTCACAGTGCAGAGGGATCTCCCCTATTCTCATTAGCACAAGGAAGTACAAGAAGCAATGGGATGAAACTAAAGGGAAAGAGATACAGATTAGACATTAGGAAAAACTTTCTGACAGTGAGGATAGTGAGAGAGTGGAATAGGCTGCCACGGGAGGTGGTGGGCGCTCCATCAATGGAAATCTTCAAGCGGAAACTGGATAAACATATAGCTGGGACGATTTAGGAAAACCTGCACTCGCAGGGGGTTGGACCTGATGGCCCTTGAGGTCCCTTCCAACTCTACCAAAAGAATAAGAGTAAACCTTTTTTTCACCAGATGGAGGGACTGCTCCTTGTATTTTGAAGGGATTTTACTTTAAGGCTGTATTCACACTGAGTAACGATGGCGTTTTTTGTGCTTATTTTTGCACATAGCGCCGCGTTAACGGGTTACCCAGCGTTAACACGGCGCTATGTGCAAAAATAAGCACAAAAAATGCCAGCGTTACTCAGTGTGAATACAGCCTAACAGATTTTCTCCATATTTCTTGTCATCTGTATTCATACATTTCTATACAGTGCTACTACTCCCATCCTCTATAGACTACGCTGTACTACATAGCTTGGTGTCATCGGCATATATACAGTACTATTACTCCCGTTCGCTATAGACTGTAATGTACTGCACGACTGTTATGAATTTATGTTCATAAGTTATGTAGGGGGCATTCACACGGAGTAACGCAGGGCGTTTATCACAGCCTTACACGCCCCCTAAATACAAATTGGCATTTTGCTACTTTCAAACATGACGGAAAAAGAAAATCTAATTTGGCACAAAATTCTAAAACAATGAGAGCTATGAAGGAAGCCAGAAGTCATAGCTGCTGAGATGCCAGAGCAGGCGGATCATCAACGCCAACAACACACTCATTATATGGTATCCCAGTGAACAGCTGAGATGCCGGAACAATTACAGGCACAGCGTGAGGAACAAGTTCAGCAGCAGGATAGCTTAAGAGCTGCCAAAACGCCAGAGCAAGCAAGGCATCGACAGCAGTAATTTGCTGAATATAGGCGAATATAGGCCAACAAAACGCAGATGAAGTCACGGGCAGTGGCTAGTCTCTAATATATATATATATATATAAATGAGTTTCTGTCTGTGTGTTCTTTATGTGTGACCAAACGACTGTACTGATCCTCACCAAATTTGACAAACAGGTACAGTCCTATGAAAAAGTTTGTGCCCCCCTATTAATCTTAATCATTTTTAGTTCTAAATATTTTGGTATTTGCAGCAGCCATTTCAGTTTGATATATCTAATACCTGATGGACACAGTAATATTTCAGGATTGAAATGAGGTTTATTGTACTAACAGAAAATGTGCAATATGCATTAAACCAAAATTTGACCGGTGCAAAAATATGGGCACCTCAACAGAAAAGTGACATTAATATTTAGTAGATCCTCCTTTTGCAAAGATAACAGCCTCTAGTCGCTTCCTGTAGCTGTTAATCAGTTCCTGGATCCTGGATGAAGGGATTTTGGACCATTCCTCTTTACAAAACAATTCAAGTTCAGTTCAGTTTGATGGTCGCCGAACATGGACAGCCCGTTATCAAATGATCTGAAAACAAAGATTGTTCAACATAGTTGTTCAGGGGAAGGATACAAAAAGCTGTCTCAGAGATTTAACCTGTCAGTTTCCACTGTGAGGAACATAGTAAGGAAATGGAAGACCACAGGGACAGTTCTTGTTAAGCCCAGAAGTGGCAGGCCAAGAAAAATATCAGAAAGGCAGAGAAGAAGAATGGTGAGAACAGTCAAGGACAATCCACAGACCACCTCCAAAGAGCTGCAGCATCATCTTGCTGCAGATGGTGTCATTGTGCATTGGTCAACAATACAGCGCACTTTGCACAAGGAGAAGCTGTATGGGAGAGTGATGAGAAAGAAGTCGTTTCTGCACGTACGCCACAAATAGAGTCACCTGAGGTATGCAAAAGCACATTTGGACAAGGCAGCTTCATTTTGGAAACAAAGATTGAGTTGTTTAGTCATACAAAAAGGCGTTATCCATGACGTCCAAAAATAACAGCATTCCAAGAAAAACACATGCTACCCACTGTAAAATTTGGTGGAGGTTCCATCATGCTTTGGGGCTGTGTGGCCAATGCTGGCACCGGGAATCTTGTTAAAGTTGAGGGTCGCATGGATTCCACTCAGTATCAGCAGATTCTTGAGAATAATGTTCAAGAATCAGTGATGAAGTTGAAGTTACGCCGGGGATGGATATTTCAGCAAGACAATGATCCAAAACACCGCTCCAAATCGACTCAGGCATTCATGCAGAGGAACAATTACAATGTTCTGGAATGGCCATCCCAGTCCCCAGACCTGAATATCATTGAACATCTGTGGGATGATTGGAAGTGGGCTGTCCATGCTCGGCCACCATCAAACTTATCGGAACTTGAATTGTTTTGTAAAGAGGAATGGTCCAAAATCCCTTCATCCAGGATCCAGGAACTGATTAAAAGCTACAGGAAGCGACTAGAGGCAAAAGGAGGATGTACTAAATATTAATGTCACTTTTCTGTTGAGGTGCCCATACTTTTGCACCGGTCAAATTTTGGTTTAATGCATATTGCACATTTTCTGTTAGTACAATAAACCTCATTTCAATCCTGAAATATTACTGTGTCCATCAGTTATTAGATATATCAAACTGAAATGGCTGCTGCAAACACCAAAATATTTACAACTAAAAATGATTAAGATTAATAGGGGGGCACAAACTTTTTCATAGGACTGTACATCAGGTGTCCGGGAAGGTTTTAGGCAAGGTTTCAGCTCTCTAGGATGTACCGTTCCTGAGCTACAGTATTCCTAAAAAATTACCTGCATTAGCGAAGCCTGCAAATCTTTCATTCATATTCCAATTGCCATCCACAAAGTCACATGTCCTTTATCATCCAATAAAAGCTCACAGACACTTAATCTCCACATGCACACAGCTTTACTCCAGGTTTCCATAACAACCCAGCCATTTTACTTCACTGCTGTAGGTCAGCTTTAAAGGGCCAGGTTGCTGTTGTTGACTGTTACACAAGGTCACATACACACAGCTTTACTCCAAGTTTCCATAACAACCAATTGCAGGTTTTTCACTGATATTCAAACTGAGATACGCATGAACACATGACGCTTATAGCCACACACACAAATGACACACTCCTGTATATAGTCTGTACTGTCACTTATAATATAATATACAGTCACATACTCCTGTATATAGTCTGTACTGTCACCTATAATATTATATACAGTCACATACTCCTGTATATAGTCTGTACTGTCACCTATAATATTATATACAGTCACATACTCCTGTATATAGTCTGTACTGTCACCTATAATATTATATACAGTCACATACTCCTGTATATAGTCTGTACTGTCACCTATAATATTATATACATTCACATACTCCTGTATATAGTCTGTACTGTCACCTATAATATTATACACAGTCACATACTCCTGTATATAGTCTGTACTGTCACCTATATTATATACAGTCACATACTCCTGTATATAGTCTGTACTGTCACTTATAATATTATATACAGTCACATACTCCTGTATATAGTCTGTACTGTCACCTATAATATTATATACAGTCACATACTCCTGTATATAGTCTGTACTGTCACCTATAATATTATATACAGTCACATACTCCTGTATATAGTCTGTACTGTCACCTATAATATTATATACAGTCACATACTCCTGTATATAGTCTGTACTGTCACCTATAATATTATACACAGTCACATACTCCTGTATATAGTCTGTACTGTCACCTATAATATTATACACAGTCACGTACTCCTGTATATAGTCTGTACTGTCACCTATAATATTATATACAGTCACATACTCCTGTATATAGTCTGTACTGTCACCTATAATATTATATACAGTCACGTACTCCTGTATATAGTCTGTACTGTCACCTATAATATTATATACAGTCACGTACTCCTGTATATAGTCTGTACTGTCACCTATAATATTATATACGGTCACATACTCCTGTATATAGTCTGTACTGTCACTTATAATATTATATACAGTCACATACTCCTGTATATAGTCTGTACTGTCACCTATAATATTATACACAGTCACATACTCCTGTATATAGTCTGTACTGTCACCTATAATATTATATACAGTCACATACTCCTGTATATAGTCTGTACTGCCACCTATAATATTATATACGGTCACTTACTCCTGTATATAGTCTGTACTGCCACCTATAATATTATATACGGTCACATACTCCTGTATATAGTCTGAACTGCCACCTATAATATTATATACGGTCATGTACTCCTGTATATAGTCTGTACTGTCACCTATAATATTATATACAGTCACATACTCCTGTATATATACTGTCACTGATAATATTATATACACCTGTATATCGTCTGTAATACCCCAAAGGATCTAGAACAACCAAAATTGACTTAAATACACAAATAGGTGCCCCCCAAAAGAAAAAGATAAAAAATAACCTTTATTAAATATATTTTACAAGCTAAAACACTTTTATAAGATGACAGCTGTTAGCCTCCAATGAAGCCCAATCACTGGAAATTATCCACCCAATGTTAATACATTGAATAGCCCCTAGTCAACAGTATACTGACATACAGAGCATAGCACAGATATGATGTTTTAAAAGGCAACAATGTAGCCACGGTTGTTGTCTACTGTGTATGAGGAATACAAGTATGTATCCAATTCAATATGGTTTGTATTCCTCCCTATTAATTACATAAACTCCAGTTGCCAGTTTGTTTCAATTCGGCTATGCCTAGAACAGCGAAGTCAGTCTATTGCAAACCCCAATAGCTGCCCCGAATTCAGTATATAGCGGTCCCTAGCATGGTTATCGCCCAGCTTAAGATGTAAATTGCGCTGTCTGAATGGCAGATCTAATGAAGGGATTTCCAAAACACTAAGGGGCTGGTGGCTAAGATGTAAATTGAACAGCTCAAATGCTCTGAAATTCACAGCGATAATAACATACAAAGAAAGTAGAGTGAGTCTGATATTACTACACTCCTGGCAGTTCTAACATCTCAACGCGTTTCATTACCCTAATGTAACTCATCAGGAGACTCTCTTTAATTCCTGCCTGGACTAGAAATAAAGTTCCTATACACCCTGATAGCGGTGTGCGGTCAAAACTGCATTTCTCGGGACCCAGAAGGTAGGTCCCAGTACTCAAATGGAGGCCCACGCTGCGTTCCTTTATGGACTCGGAGTGTAAAGAAACCCCACCCCTTCACCACACCGCCCAATCAGCTTGCGTCAGAGTCACTGACGTAGCACAGCATCATAGGAGAGGGCGTGTGAGGAATGGGGATAATCAAGGCGCTGCTCAAATAACCAACGTGTGATCCCTATAGAAGGAAAAGTAAGTATATAATAATTTCAAGAACCTGTAGATGTTTATAGCTAGAGGTTATGTCAACAGAGTGGCAAAAAACTATACTACCAGGAGTAACCTTACACCCGTCACAACATAACATCGCTCCATGATCGCTCAATTAACCCTTGCGTTACCGCAAAAACAAAGACGCACTGTCTGGACACAGTCAACCCCTAAGAAGGTAAGTTAGCGTGAAAGTGGTCCCAGAGCTCACAGCATGTTTAAGGGCACAATCTATGAAAAAATATTGAGACGATCTGTCAACATACTAGCCGGAACCCACGTTATATGATAATAGTTCCAACTCCCTCTAGTAAGACAAACCCGTGAATATGTGTAATATAGTGACATGTAATATTTATAGTAACATCCTGTAATTGTGTATATTATTTATCAAAGAAGGAAATACCACTCTGAGACAAAACCAGAAAACATTTTTATTTCAAATAAACGGTAAGTATGAAATGCCATCGTTCAGACCTCTAGGTTTAACTGATGCAAATTTAAATATCCAAAAATCCTCACGGCGTAGAATCTGCGCATCCCAGTCTCCTCCCCTCACTGACTTAGGTACCCTTTCAATGACCTGGAATTTGAGGGCAAATGGGTCCCCCCCATGACATTCCCAGATGTGCTTGGCTACAGGTGTATCGGTCTGTCTGACTACATCACCGACATGGTCCAACACTCTACGTCTCAACTGCCTCCGAGTTTTGCCCACATAGTTTTGTGGGCAGGGGCAGGTGATCACATAAACAACCCCTTCGGTTTTGCAGTTGGCAAAATCTCTAATACAGAAAGTGTGGCCGGTGGCAAAGGCCCGGACCTCAGTGCCTCGCTGTATATAGGCACACACCCAACAGGAGCCACATTTAAAAGTTCCAACAGTCTGGGATCTGTTCAGCCAAGTTCCCTCATTCTGTGGGGGTGACAAGTGGCTATGAGTTATTATATCAGCCAAATTTTTCCCTCTATGGAAAGTGATGGAAGGATTGTCAGGGATGACAGAGCGTAGATCCGGGTCCTGTTTGAGTATGCTCCAATGCGTCCTTATAAGGTTAGTAACCTCTCTGGCGCAATCATCAAACGGCCCGATCATACGGATCAACCTTTCATCATCCCTCCTACTCCTAGGGACCAAAAGCGATTCTCTCGGGGTTCTCCTCGCTGATTCCCTGGCTGCCTTCAGTAGTGCCCTGGGATACCCACGAGAGGCAAAACGTTCTGTAAGGGCTCTACTCTCGATGTCATAGTCCTCAATATTGGAACAGTTCCTCCGCAAGCGCAAGAACTGTCCCTTGGGGATACCCCGTTTCAGGGGCAGCGGATGGTGGCTGCCCCACTCTAGGAGAGAGTTGGTCGCCGTGGGCTTCCTGAATAAAGTTGATGTAAAGCTACCATCAGTCTCCAAAGATATCTGTACATCCAAAAATGGTCGAGTGTTCGGATGGAAGTTGGACGTGAACCTAAGGTTGAGTTCATTCATATTGAGAGCCTCCACAAATTTATTGAACTCGGCTGGCGTACCAGACCATACTAGGAGGATGTCATCAATGTACCTGAGCCACAGCACAATGTGCCGGGCCCAGGTCTCTGCGTATTGTCCGAATACGACAACCTCCTCCCAGTGTCACAAGAGATATTAGCATTTGGTTAAAAACGAAGATTCACAGGAAAGGGTGTCCATTAGAAATCACACATGGTGCGTTAAAAAAGACGCTTACGCGTTTCGGGATGTCCCCCTTAATCATAGCATGTTATACATTCAAAACCCTAAGACTAATAAATGCTATACACAGGTGTAACTTGTAATTACTCTGTCACGTGCAATGTATGTAACTTGGAGTATAATAAAGTTTATTTCAATCAAAAAGCTTTGGTTTCTATCATTTATTTAATGGGGGAGGAAAGATCCTGCACCTCCACGCAAAGCCCTGCGAAGTGGTAAGACACAGCCCTAACTTTTCCTCTTTTGTATTCATAGATATTAGCATACTTGGATGTACAGATATCTTTGGAGACTGATGGTAGCTTTACATCAACTTTATTCAGGAAGCCCACGGCGACCAACTCTCTCCTAGAGTGGGGCAACCACCATCCGCTGCCCCTGAAACGGGGTATCCCCAAGGGACATGTCACGGAGCAAAGGTATACGTCTTCCTCCGGAGGATATCTTGAATCAACATGGACGCAAGAGGTCAGGAGACAACAGCAATTTATTGTAATCCACAAAGTTAGTAGCCGGCGGCGGTCACATCAACCGTAACAACAATAAGTCCACAGAAGTCACAATCCAATGATAGCTTTGGCTCCTTGGTCCTGTAACTAAATCCTGGCTCTCTGCAGAGCTGTGCACAGGCCGGCTAACACATACTAACTCCAGCTACAACTATATACTAAACTGTTACTTCCTCTATCTGTGGGTGGGGAGGGCTGAGTCACAGATCCTTCCCCCCTCACCTATACCAAGGAGAGCAGACTCCCTGTCTACTATGGACAATGCACCATCCAACATCTTCTTGGGGACACTGATCAGATTATCTCCACCCATTGTCCTCACTAGTTAGAGGTATTTGCATACAATGTGCTAACACACTAGACCCCAATCAGCCAACTACACACTGATGTTTACAACAGGTTAGAGAATACATTCCACATGAAATATATATTACACATTGCCTATAGTATAGACTCTAACCATCCCGTGACAACCCCTCCCCCTCTCAAAACATGTGCATGACACAATTGGCCTACACAGGTAAATTGGGGAATGCACATCAGTCTCTATAGATCATATGTCCTCCTGCCGGGATAACCCATCCGCGTTCTGGTGTTGGCTCCCTCGGCGGTACTGAATGGTAAAGTTGTAGGGTTGAAGGGCCAGACTCCACCTCAACAGTCGTCCATTGTCCCCAGAGACTCTCTGCAGCCAAGTGAGGGGGTTGTGGTCGGTAACTACGGTGAACTCCCGACCATACAGGTGCGGCTGTAACTTCTTGAGGGCCCAAACTACTGCCAAGCATTCCTTCTCTATAGTGGCATATGCTACTTCCCGGTCCTGCAGCTTCCGGCTGAGGTAGGCAATGGGGTGCTCCTCCCCCGCGGCATTTACTTGGCTGAGGACGGCTCCCAGTCCATATGTGGAGGCGTCTGTCTGAACAATAAACCTTCGTTTATAATCCGGGGCAGCAAGGACAGGTGAGCAGGCAAGGGCGTCCTTCAGTTGGTTAAAAGCTCTGTCGCAGGCCGGGGTCCAGCTCACCACTCTGGGCAGGTTCTTCTTCGTCAGGTCTGTCAGGGGCTTGGCCACGGAGCTGAAGTTAGAGACAAATTTTCGGTAATAACTAGCAGTACCTAAGAACGCCATGACCTGTTTCTTGGTCTGTGGTATGGGCCAGTCTCTAATAGCCTGTATCTTAGCGGGCTCTGGTCGCAGTTTTCCCCCTCCCACTCTATGTCCCAAGTATTGCACCTCGCCCAGACCTATCTGGCATTTGTCTGGTCTAATTGTCAGGCCGGCCTCCTGTATCCGATCTAGAACAGCCTCAACATGATGCAAGTGGTCCTCCCACGTGTGGCTAAAGATTGCGATATCATCCAAGTAAGCACAGGCAAAGTCTCTGCATCCTTGAAGTAGCTGGTCCACCATCCTCTGGAAGGTTGCTGGGGCATTCTTCATTCCAAAAGGCATGCTTAGGAATTCAAACAGTCCGAAAGGGGTTATGAACGCTGACCTTTCCCTCCCTGCAGCGGTCAGGGGAATCTGCCAGTACCCCTTGCTGAGATCCAAGGTGGTGACATACTTAGCCGCAGCGAGTTTGTCCAGAAGCTCATCAATGCGTGGCATAGGGTAGGGGTCACTCATAGTATGGTCATTCAGTCGCCTGTAGTCCACACAAAATCTCGTACTGCCATCCTTTTTGGGTACAAGCACCACTGGAGAAGCCCAGGGACTGTGCGAGGCTTGGATAACCCCTAAGGCTAGCATATCCTCCAGCTCTTTGCACATGGTGTTTTTGACAGATTCAGGGACCCGGTAAGGTGCTTGTTGCATTGGTGGGACACCGGGAGTGTCCACATTGTGTTGGGTCAGCCTGGTTTGCCCTGGTCGGGAGGAGAACGCAGCCCTGTGCTGATGAAGTATATTGGACACTCCCTCTCGCTGTGCTGGGTCCAGGTGGTCCTTTAGAGGGACATCTTCTACAGTGGTGATGCGTTGGGCCGTTTCTAGGAGATCCGGGAGGGAGTCTCCTTCTGAGCGCTCCTCAGAGGCAAGTTGGCACATGGCAATCATAGGTGGAGCCCGATCGTGATACTCCTTAATCATATTAATATGGACAGTCTTTTGTCGGAGCCCCTGCTCATCTAGTGCTAAGAGGTAGTTGGTGTCATTGAGCTTTCGGAGGACTCTAAAAGGCCCTTCCCAGGTGGTCTGTAGCTTATTTTGGGGATGTGGGACAATCATAAGAACTTGTTGCCCCTCAGTAAATTCCCGATAGCGTGCTTTGCGGTCGTACCAAGTCTTTTGTCGAGTCTGCGCCCTCTGGACCTGCTCTTTAGCAAAATGGGCCAACTGGGCCAGCGTGTCTCGAAGCTTCAGAACATAAGGGACAACAGGAATTCCGGTATCCTCCACTGGCCCCTCCCAGTGCTCCTTGACTAAGGTTAACGGACCACGAACTTTCCGGCCATACAGCAGTTCAAAGGGGGAAAATCCAGTAGATTCCTGGGGCACTTCCCGATATGCAAACAGAAGATGTGGTAGGTACCTTTCCCAGTCTGGATCAGTCTCAGTAAAGGCTTTTAACATGTTCTTTAGAGTACCATTAAAACGCTCACATAGTCCATTGGTCTGGGGGTGGTATGGGGTGGTCCGGATCGCCCGCACCCAAAACATCTGCGCTCTAGCATTCTTCCAGTAGGTCGTTGTCTAGGGACAGGGTTGTTCATAGCTGGAGGCCGATGGGCTGGGGCAGGGGTAGAGGGGGAATTGTAATCCTGAGGCCGGGCACGAAAGGTGGGTGGCTGGATGAAGGGTGTCTGGCGGACTGTGGTAGTTTTCCGCTCCTCTGCAAACAACCTCTTCCACTGCGGCTTGATGGTCAGGCCCTCATCTGCAAGAGAAGCAGCTTGCTCAACTGTGGCTGGGTTCCGTTCCAGCACCCACTCACGGATCTCAGCGGGGCACTGGGAAAAGAACTGTTCCTTAAGTATGACTTGGAGGACCTTATCGACTGTGACAGCCTCCTCTCCTTCTAGCCAGCGCTTGCATGCTTGCTTCAACTTGTGGGCGAACATGTGGAAGGAGCTTCCCCCATTGTAAGACAAAGAGCGGAACTGAACTCGGTAGGTCTCTGGAGTGACTGCATAATACTTCTGCACCGCTCTTTTAATGGCCTCATAGTCCCGCTGATCACGAGGGTCCATGGCTCTGAGAGCTTCCGCAGCCCCATCTCGTAGGTGCCCCACCAGATACCGGACCCAATCCTTTTCTGGGACTTCCATCAGGTGGCACTGGTGTTCGAAGTCCTGAAAATATCCATCAACATCCCCAGCCGCTTCATCAAAGGTCTTGAAGTGTTTATGGGAGACATATGGTGGTTCTCTCACTGTTGGGCTGGGGGTCGACGTTTGATTATAATTCCGCGCAGTTATCTCAGCCATTCGCATTTCATGCGCCATTCTTTCCTTTTCATACGCCATTCTCTATTCCTCCTTCTCCGTTTCCTGAGCCCTCTGTAATGCTCTACTCCTTTGCTCTGCAGTTGCTCCTAGCCCCAGCACTGCCAATTCCTCCTCATACAAAACAACCCATCTGCTCTTTTGGGTCTGTACCTGCCACTCCTGTATCTCTACTGTCTCCTGGGGGCAGCCCTCCTCATGGTCGCTTTGCAGGGTCATCTCCTCCAGTGCCTCGATCAGTTGATCTTTCGTTCTTCCCTGGTAACTCAGGTTTAGTTCCCGGGCCCTTACTTGTAGACTTGCCATAGTCCAGTTCCTGTATTCTGAGGTTGTGGCTCCATTAATCGCTGGGCTGCTGTAGTCCATCTCGCTGTCCGCTGTTGATCCCACCGCTGCCAACCAGTTGTCACGGAGCAAAGGTATACGTCTTCCTCCGGAGGATATCTTGAATCAACATGGACGCAAGAGGTCAGGAGACAACAGCAATTTATTGTAATCCACAAAGTTAGTAGCCGGTGGCGGTCACATCAACCGTAACAACAATAAGTCCACAGAAGTCACAATCCAATGATAGCTTTGGCTCCTTGGTCCTGTAACTAAATCCTGGCTCTCTGCAGAGCTGTGCACAGGCCGGCTAACACATACTAACTCCAGCTACAACTATATACTAAGACTGTTACATCCTATATCTGTGGGTGGGAAGGGCTGAGTCACAGATCCTTCCCCCCTCACCTATACCAAGGAGAGCAGACTCCCTGTCTCCTGTGGACAATGCACCATCCAACATCTTCTTGGAGACACCGATCAGATTATCTCCACCCATTGTCCTCACTGGTCCTCACTTGTTAGAGGGATTTGCATACAATGTGCTAACACACTAGACCCCAATCAGCCAACTACACATTGATGTATACAACAGGTTAGAGAATACATTCCACATGAAATATATATTACACATTGCCTATAGTATAGACTCTAACCATCCCGTGACAGGACAGTTCTTGCGCTTGCGGAGGAACTGTTCCAATATTGAGGACTATGACATCGAGAGTAGAGCCCTTACAGAACGTTTTGCCTCTCGTGGGTATCCCAGGGCACTACTGAAGGCAGCCAGGGAATCAGCGAGGAGAACCCCGAGAGAATCGCTTTTGGTCCCTAGGAGTAGGAGGGATGATGAAAGGTTGATCCGTATGATCGGGCCGTTTGATGATTGCGCCAGAGAGGTTACTAACCTTATAAGAACGCATTGGAGCATACTCAAACAGGACCCGGATCTACGCTCTGTCATCCCTGACAATCCTTCCATCACTTTCCATAGAGGGAAAAATTTGGCTGATATAATAACTCATAGCCACTTGTCACCCCCACAGAATGAGGGAACTTGGCTGAACAGATCCCAGACTGTTGGAACTTTTAAATGTGGCTCCTGTTGGGCGTGTGCCTATATACAGCGAGGCACTGAGGTCCGGGCCTTTGCCACCGGCCACACTTTCTGTATTAGAGATTTTGCCAACTGCAAAACCGAAGGGGTTGTTTATGTGATCACCTGCCCCTGCCCACAAAACTATGTGGGCAAAACTCGGAGGCAGTTGAGACGTAGAGTGTTGGACCATGTCGGTGATGTAGTCAGACAGACCGATACACCTGTAGCCAAGCACATCTGGGAATGTCATGGGGGGGACCCATTTGCCCTCAAATTCCAGGTCATTGAAAGGGTACCTAAGTCAGTGAGGGGAGGAGACTGGGATGCGCAGATTCTACGCCGTGAGGATTTTTGGATATTTAAATTTGCATCAGTTAAACCTAGAGGTCTGAACGATGGCATTTCATACTTACCGTTTATTTGAAATAAAAATGTTTTCTGGTTTTGTCTCAGAGTGGTATTTCCTTCTTTGATAAATAATACACACAATTACAGGATGTTACTATAAATATTACATGTCACTATATTACACATATTCGCGGGTTTGTCTTACTAGAGGGAGTTGGAACTATTATCATATAACGTGGGTTCCGGCTAGTATGTTGACAGATCGTCTCAATATTTTTTCATAGATTGTGCCCTTAAACATGCTGTGACCTCTGGGACCACTTTCACGCTAACTTACCTTCTTAGGGGTTGACTGTGTCCAGACAGTGCGTCTTTGTTTTTGCGGTAACGCAAGGGTTAATTGAGCGATCATGGAGCGATGTTATGTTGTGACGGGTGTAAGGTTACTCCTGGTAGTATAGTTTTTTGCCACTCTGTTGACATAACCTCTAGCTATAAACATCTACAGGTTCTTGAAATTATTATATACTTACTTTTCCTTCTATAGGGATCACACGTTGGTTATTTGAGCAGCGCCTTGATTATCCCCATTCCTCACACGCCCTCTCCTATGATGCTGTGCTACGTCAGTGACTCTGACGCAAGCTGATTGGGCGGTGTGGTGAAGGGGTGGGGTTTCTTTACACTCCGAGTCCATAAAGGAACGCAGCGTGGGCCTCCATTTGAGTACTGGGACCTACCTTCTGGGTCCCGAGAAATGCAGTTTTGATCGCACACCGCTATCAGGGTGTATAGGAACTTTATTTCTAGTCCAGGCAGGAATTAAAGAGAGTCTCCTGATGAGTTACATTAGGGTAATGAAACGCGTTGAGATGTTAGAACTGCCAGGAGTGTAGTAATATCAGACTCACTCTACTTTCTTTGTATGTTATTATCGCTGTGAATTTCAGAGCATTTGAGCCGTTCAATTTACATCTTAGCCACCAGCCCCCTAGTGTTTTGGAAATCCCTTCATTAGATCTGCCATTCAGACAGCGCAATTTACATCTTAAGTTGGGCGATAACCATGCTAGGGACCGCTATATACTGAATTCGGGGCAGCTATTGGGGTTTGCAATAGACTGACTTCGCTGTTCTAGGCATAGCCGAATTGAAACAAACTGGCAACTGGAGTTTATGTAATTAATAGGGAGGAATACAAACCATATTGAATTGGATACATACTTGTATTCCTCATACACAGTAGACAACAACCGTGGCTACATTGTTGCCTTTTAAAACATCATATCTGTGCTATGCTCTGTATGTCAGTATACTGTTGACTAGGGGCTATTCAATGTATTAACATTGGGTGGATAATTTCCAGTGATTGGGCTTCATTGGAGGCTAACAGCTGTCATCTTATAAAAGTGTTTTAGCTTGTAAAATATATTTAATAAAGGTTATTTTTTATCTTTTTCTTTTGGGGGGCACCTATTTGTGTATTTATGTATATAGTCTGTACTGTCACTTATATTATACTAGCTGGTACCCGCGACTTCGTCTGCGGTGATTGTAGAAGTGGGTATATACAGGCGCAGATAAGGTTTTCGTACTGTGTATAAGGTATGGGATATGAAATGTAACTTTGTATCTTGTTGTTGCTGTAATTCTGAGAGCACATGAGACTTTTGTGTTGGATGTAATTTGTATTTCAGCTGCTATACGGTGTTGTTATAGTGTCTTTGGGACAGAGTTATTTCAAGTGAATATACTTGGATATACGATATGGTATGATTTTTTATTTGCCACCAGTACATGTAAGTTTTGGGCACAGGATACTCTTGAGCAAGCAACATAAAGTCTGGCCCTGTGCATGACAGTGTGGTAACCAGGGGCGGATCCAGTGTTTGCGGGGCCCTGGACAATTGACTTTGGCGGGGCCCTACGCGCAGCGTGCCGCAGCAAATTAGGCCCCACCCACTTTTATGTTGACTCCGCCCATTTTCATTCATTATTCATGTGATTCCACACAGTATAATCCTCCTACAGTCACCCGTAAATTATATGTCCCCCTCCATCTCTCCCCATTTTCATATACACCCTTCATCTACCCCTAGTTTCATGTCACCCCCTCTATCTCTGTCCGCAGTTTCATGCCATTCTCCCCCGTCTCTGCCTTAGTGTCATGCCGTTCTCCCCCCTTCATCTGCCCCAATGTCATGCCATTGTCCCCCCTTCATCTGCTCCAGTGTCATGCCATTCTCCCCCCTTCATCTGCCCCAGTGTCATGCCATCCCACCTTCATCTGCCCCAGTATCATGCCATTCTCCCCCCTTCATCTGCCTCAGTGTCATGCCGTTCTCCCCCCCTTCATTTGCCCCAGTGTCATGCCGTTCTCTCCCCCTTCATTTGCCCAAGTGTCATGCCGTTCTCGCCCCTTCATCTGCCCCAGTGTCATGCTGTTCTCCCCCCTCCATCCACCCCAGTGTCATGCTATTCTCCCCCCTTCATCTGCCTCAGTGTCATGCCGTTCTCCCCCCCCCCCCTTCATTTGCCACAGTGTCATGCTGTTCCCCCCTCCCCTTCATTTGCCCCCCAGTTTCTTTGGGCCCCCTCCATTTCTGTCCCCAGTTTCATGCCGTTCTCTCCCCACCCCCTTCATCTTCCCCAGTGTCATGCCGTTCCCCCCCCCCTCCCCTTCATTTGCCCCCCAGTTTCATGGGCCCCCTTCATTATTTTCCACCTTAATATTTAATACAAAACAAACACTTACACTCACCTTCTATCACTCACCTTCCATCGTTCCCCCGACGCTCCTCTCTCTCACTCCAGTCACATACGCGATGCAGGAGCTGTGACCTCAGCTCCTGCTTAGCTGCGGCCCGGCTTGTGTGTGTAAGCGTGATGTGATGACGTCATCGCGCCTACACACGCAAGCCGGAGCTTTAAAGCAGGAGCTGATCTCACAGCTCCTGCATCGCGTATGTATTCAGCTCATCGGCAGACGGACGCCGATGAGCTGAAATCCTGACAGGCAAGTGCCGGGGGGCCCCCAGAGGCTCTGTGGGCCCCGGCACTTGCCCGACTATGCCGAGGCTGACCGGGACCATTTTGTTAGGGCCGGGCCGCGGGGCCCCGCTAAGCTCGCCCGGCCCTGGATCCGCCCCTGGTAGTAACTCCATGTGCCTCTTATTAATAGCAATTAACCCCATCATGTCCCTCACATTAACCCTTGTGTAAGAGTAACTGATATGTGAGAGACTTGGAGGTAATAATTAAGTATCTTCATTATTGAGGTCTTTTATTATTACCTCCATATGTCTCACATAGTAGTAACCTTTATATGAGGCACACAGGGGTTAATATGAGGGACATGATGGGGTTTATTCCTATTAATGTGAGGCACATGGAGTTACTAACATTAAACTAATAACCCCAAATGCCTGACATTAATGAGAACAGTAATCCTATGTACCTATGTGTTTTTCAGTTTCACTTTGCTAGCAGCTTCCTGTCCTCCTCGGGGAATGTTAGCAGGATGCAGACCACTATAGCAGGCACAGACCTGAGCGATTAAGCTCCACCCCTGGGTTTCCTGCACCCCTCTCAAAGGGGAGTGTCCTTATGCCTCAGCTCTAGCAGAGCACTGAAGAGACTCGGACTGCATTTAACTCTTGCAGGTCCTGTGCTGCTGGTGTGCCAGTGAAATATGGCAGGAGTGCCACTCTTGGCATGCTGACCTCTGCTGTAGGGGGTAATATGAATTTTGTGGCTTGCTATGGTCCAAAGTGTGTGAGATTGCAGAGATAGTGATGTGAGTTTGGGTTTTGTGGGGGTCCTGGGAAAAACGTATGTGCGCTATTGTGACGAAAAGTAGCCTATTGCGCAAGAGAGTGTAGTAACTATGTTTGTGGAAAATTTCAGCCAAATCGGTGGAGCGAGTTTTGCGTGATTGACTAACAAACATCCGAACATCGAAACCCACAAACATCCAAACTCACAAACTTTCACATTTATAATATTAATAGGATACAGTCACATACTCCTGTATATAGTCTGTACTGTCACTTATAATATTATATACAGTCACATACTCCTGTATATAGTCTGTACTGTCACCTATAATATTATATACAGTCACCTACTCCTGTATATAGTCTGTACTGTCACCTATAATATTATATACAGTCACATACTCCTGTATATAGTCTGTACTGTCACCTATATTATTATATACAGTCACCTACTCCTGTATATAGTCTGTACTGTCACCTATAATATTATATACAGTCACATACTCCTGTATATAGTCTGTACTGTCACTTATATTATATACAGTCACATACTCCTGTATATAGTCTGTACTGTCACCTATATTATATACAGTCACATACTCCTGTATATAGTCTGTACTGTCACCTATAATATTATATACAGTCACATCCTCCTGTATATAGTCTGTACTGTCACCTATAATATTATATACAGTCACATACTCCTGTATATAGTCTGTACTGTCACTTATAATATTATATACAGTCACATACTCCTGTATACAGTCTGTACTGTCACTTATAATATTATATACAGTCAAATACTCCTGTATATAGTCTGTACTGTCACCTATAATATTATATACAGTCACCTACTCCTGTATATAGTCTGTACTGTCACCTATAATATTATATACAGTCACCTACTCCTGTATATAGTCTGTACTGTCACCTATAATATTATATACAGTCACATACTCCTGTATATAGTCTGTACTGTCACCTATATTATTATATACAGTCACCTACTCCTGTATATAGTCTGTACTGTCACCTATAATATTATATACAGTCACATACTCCTGTATATAGTCTGTACTGTCACCTATATTATATACAGTCACATACTCGTGTATATAGTCTGTACTGTCACTTATAATATTATATACAGTCACATACTCCTGTATATAGTCTGTACTGTCACCTATATTATATACAGTCACATACTCCTGTATATAGTCTGTTCTGTCACCTATAATATTATATACAGTCACATACTCCTGTATATAATCTTTACTGTCACCTATAATATTATATACAGTCACATCCTCCTGTATATAGTCTGTACTGTCACCTATAATATTATATACAGTCACATACTCCTGTATATAGTCTGTACTGTCACTTATATTATATACAGTCACATACTCCTGTATATAGTCTGTACTGTCACTTATAATATTATATACAGTCACATACTCCTGTATACAGTCTGTACTGTCACTTATAATATTATATACAGTCACATACTCCTGTATATAGTTTGTACTGTCACTTATATTATATACAGTCACATACTCCTGTATATAGTCTGTACTGTCACCTATAATATTATATACAGTCACATACTCCTGTATATAGTCTGTACTGTCACCTATAATATTATATACAGTCACATACTCCTGTATATAGTCTGTACTGTCACTTATAATATTATATACAGTCACATACTCCTGTATATAGTCTGTACTGTCACCTATAATATTATATACAGTCACATACTCCTGTATATAGTCTGTACTGTCACCTATAATATTATATACAGTCACCTACTCCTGTATATAGTCTGTACTGTCACCTATAATATTATATACAGTCACATACTCCTGTATATAGTCTGTACTGTCACCTATATTATATACAGTCACATACTCCTGTATATAGTCTGTACTGTCACCTATAATAATATATACAGTCACATACTCCTGTATATAATCTTTACTGTCACCTATAATATTATATACAGTCACATCCTCCTGTATATAGGCTGTACTGTCACCTATAATATTATATACAGTCAAATACTCCTGTATATAGTCTGTACTGTCACTTATATTATATACAGTCACATACTCCTGTATATAGTCTGTACTGTCACTTATAATATTATATACAGTCACATACTCCTGTATATAGTCTGTACTGTCACTTATATTATATACAGTCACATACTCCAGTATATAGTCTGTACTGTCACCTGTAATATTATATACAGTCACATACTCCTGTATATAGTCTGTACTGTCACCTATATTATATACAGTCACATACTCCTGTATATAGTCTGTACTGTCACTTATAATATTATATACAGTCACATACTCCTGTATATAATCTTTACTGTCATCTATAATATTATATACAGTCACATCCTCCTGTATATAGTCTGTACTGTCACCTATAATATTATATACAGTCACATACTCCTGTATATAGTCTGTACTGTCACCTATAATATTATATACAGTCACATACTCCTGTATATAGTCTGTACTGTCACCTATACTATTATATACAGTCACATACTCCTGTATGTAATCTTTACTGTCACCTATAATATTATATACAGTCACATACTCCTGTATATAGTCTTTACTGTCACCTATAATATTATATACAGCCACATACACCTGTATATAGTCTGTACTGTCACTTATATTATATACAGTCACATACTCCTGTATATAGTCTGTACTGTCACCTATAATATTATATACAGTCACATCCTCCTGTATATAGTCTGTACTGTCACCTATAATATTATATACAGTCACATACTCCTGTATATAGTCTGTACTGTCACTTATAATATTATATACAGTCACATACTCCTGTATATAGTCTGTACTGTCACTTATAATATTATATACAGTCACATACTCCTGTATATAGTCTGTACTGTCACTTATATTATATACAGTCACATACTCCTGTATATAGTCTGTACTGTCACCTATAATATTATATACAGTCACATTCTCCTGTATATAGTCTGTACTGTCACTTATAATATTATATACAGTCACATCCTCCTGTATATAGTCTGTACTGTCACCTATAATATTATATACAGTCACATACTCCTGTATATAGTCTGTACTGTCACTTATAATATTATATACAGTCACATACTCCTGTATATAGTCTGTACTGTCACTTATAATATTATATACAGTCACATACTCCTGTATATAGTCTGTACTGTCACTTACATTATATACAGTCACATACTCCTGTATATAGTCTGTACTGTCACCTATAATATTATATACAGTCACATACTCCTGTATATAGTCTGTACTGTCACCTATAATATTATATACAGTCACATACTCCTGTATGTAATCTTTACTGTCACCTATAATATTATATACAGTCACATACTCCTGTATATAGTCTTTACTGTCACCTATAATTTTATATACAGTCACATTTTCCTGTATATAGTCTGTACTGTCACTTATATTATATACAGTCACATACTCCTGTATATAGTCTGTACTGTCACTTATAATATTATATACAGTCACATACTCCTGTATATAGTCTGTACTGTCACTTATAATATTATATACAGACACATACTCCTGTATATAGTCTGTACTGTCACTTATAATATTATATACAGTCACATACTCCTGTATATAGTCTGTACTGTCACCTATAATATTATATACAGTCACATACTCCTGTATATAGTCTGTACTGTCACCTATAATATTATATACAGTCACATACTCCTGTATATAGTCTGTACTGTCACCTATAATATTATATACAGTCACATACTCCTGTATATAGTCTGTACTGTCACCCATAATATTATATACAGTCACATACTCCTGTATATAGTCTGTACTGTCACCCATAATATTATATACAGTCACATACTCCTGTATATAGTCTGTACTGTCACCTATAATATTATATACAGTCACATACTCCTGTATATAGTCTGTACTGTCAACTATAATATTATATACAGTCACATACTCCTGTATATAGTCTGTACTGTCACCTATAATATTATATACAGTCACATACTCCTGTATATAGTCTGTACTGTCACCTATAATATTATATACAGTCACATACTCCTGTATATAGTCTGTACTGTCACCTATAATATTATATACAGTCACCTACTCCTGTATATAGTCTGTACTGTCACCTATAATATTATATACAGTCACATACTCCTGTATATAGTCTGTACTGTCACCTATATTATTATATACAGTCACCTACTCCTGTATATAGTCTGTACTGTCACCTATAATATTATATACAGTCACATACTCCTGTATATAGTCTGTACTGTCACCTATATTATATACAGTCACATACTCGTGTATATAGTCTGTACTGTCACTTATAATATTATATACAGTCACATACTCCTGTATATAGTCTGTACTGTCACCTATATTATATACAGTCACATACTCCTGTATATAGTCTGTACTGTCACTTATAATATTATATACAGTCACATACTCCTGTATATAATCTTTACTGTCACCTATAATATTATATACAGTCACATCCTCCTGTATATAGTCTGTACTGTCACCTATAATATTATATACAGTCACATACTCCTGTATATAGTCTGTACTGTCACTTATATTATATACAGTCACATACTCCTGTATATAGTCTGTACTGTCACTTATAATATTATATACAGTCACATACTCCTGTATACAGTCTGTACTGTCACTTATAATATTATATACAGTCACATACTCCTGTATATAGTTTGTACTGTCACTTATATTATATACAGTCACATACTCCTGTATATAGTCTGTACTGTCACCTATAATATTATATACAGTCACATACTCCTGTATATAGTCTGTACTGTCACCTGTAATATTATATACAGTCACATACTCCTGTATATAGTCTGTACTGTCACCTATATTATATACAGTCACATACTCCTGTATATAGTCTGTACTGTCACTTATAATATTATATACAGTCACATACTCCTGTATATAATCTTTACTGTCACCTATAATATTATATACAGTCACATACTCCTGTATATAGTCTGTACTGTCACTTATATTATATACAGTCACATACTCCTGTATATAGTCTGTACTGTCACTTATAATATTATATACAGTCACATACTCCTGTATATAGTCTGTACTGTCACTTATATTATATACAGTCACATACTCCTGTATATAGTCTGTACTGTCACCTGTAATATTATATACAGTCACATACTCCTGTATATAGTCTGTACTGTCACCTATATTATATACAGTCACATACTCCTGTATATAGTCTGTACTGTCACTTATAATATTATATACAGTCACATACTCCTGTATATAATCTTTACTGTCACCTATAATATTATATACAGTCACATCCTCCTGTATATAGTCTGTACTGTCACCTATAATATTATATACAGTCACATACTCCTGTATATAGTCTGTACTGTCACCTATAATATTATATACAGTCACATACTCCTGTATATAGTCTGTACTGTCACCTATAATATTATATACAGTCACATACTCCTGTATGTAATCTTTACTGTCACCTATAATATTATATACAGTCACATACTCCTGTATATAGTCTTTACTGTCACCTATAATATTATATACAGTCACATACTCCTGTATATAGTCTGTACTGTCACTTATATTATATACAGTCGCATACTCCTGTATATAGTCTGTACTGTCACCTATAATATTATATACAGTCACATACTCCTGTATATAGTCTGTACTGTCACTTATAATATTATATACAGTCACATCCTCCTGTATATAGTCTGTACTGTCACCTATAATATTATATACAGTCACATACTCCTGTATATAGTCTGTACTGTCACTTATAATATTATATACAGTCACATACTCCTGTATATAGTCTGTACTGTCACTTATAATATTATATACAGTCACATACTCCTGTATATAGTCTGTACTGTCACTTATATTATATACAGTCACATACTCCTGTATATAGTCTGTACTGTCACCTATAATATTATATACAGTCACATACTCCTGTATATAGTCTGTACTGTCACTTATAATATTATATACAGTCACATCCTCCTGTATATAGTCTGTACTGTCACCTATAATATTATATACAGTCACATACTCCTGTATATAGTCTGTACTGTCACTTATAATATTATATACAGTCACATACTCCTGTATATGGTCTGTACTGTCACTTATAATATTATATACAGTCACATACTCATGTATATAGTCTGTACTGTCACCTATAATATTATATACAGTCACATACTCCTGTATGTAATCTTTACTGTCACCTATAATATTATATACAGTCACATTCTCCTGTATATAGTCTTTACTGTCACCTATAATTTTATATACAGTCACATTCTCCTGTATATAGTCTGTACTGTCACTTATATTATATACAGTCACATACTCCTGTATATAGTCTGTACTGTCACTTATAATATTATATACAGTCACATACTCCTGTATATAGTCTGTACTGTCACTTATAATATTATATACAGACACATACTCCTGTATATAGTCTGTACTGTCACTTATAATATTATATACAGTCACATACTCCTGTATATAGTCTGTACTGTCACCTATAATATTATATACAGTCACATACTCCTGTATATAGTCTGTACTGTCACCTATAATATTATATACAGTCACATACTCCTGTATATAGTCTGTACTGTCACCTATAATATTATATACAGTCACATACTCCTGTATATAGTCTGTACTGTCACCCATAATATTATATACAGTCACATACTCCTGTATATAGTCTGTACTGTCACCCATAATATTATATACAGTCACATACTCCTGTATATAGTCTGTACTGTCACCTATAATATTATATACAGTCACATACTCCTGTATATAGTCTGTACTGTCACCTATAATATTATATACAGTCACATACTCCTGTATATAGTCTGTACTGTCACCTATAATATTATATACAGTCACATACTCCTGTATATAGTCTGTACTGTCACCTATAATATTATATACAGTCACATACTCCTGTATATAGTCTGTACTGTCACCTATAATATTATATACAGTCACATACTCCTGTATATAGTCTGTACTGTCACCTATATTATTATATACAGTCACCTACTCCTGTATATAGTCTGTACTGTCACCTATAATATTATATACAGTCACATACTCCTGTATATAGTCTGTACTGTCACCTATATTATATACAGTCACATACTCGTGTATATAGTCTGTACTGTCACTTATAATATTATATACAGTCACATACTCCTGTATATAGTCTGTACTGTCACCTATATTATATACAGTCACATACTCCTGTGTATAGTCTGTACTGTCACTTATAATATTATATACAGTCACATACTCCTGTATATAATCTTTACTGTCACCTATAATATTATATACAGTCACATCCTCCTGTATATAGTCTGTACTGTCACCTATAATATTATATACAGTCACATACTCCTGTATATAGTCTGTACTGTCACTTATATTATATACAGTCACATACTCCTGTATATAGTCTGTACTGTCACTTATAATATTATATACAGTCACATACTCCTGTATACAGTCTGTACTGTCACTTATAATATTATATACAGTCACATACTCCTGTATATAGTTTGTACTGTCACTTATATTATATACAGTCACATACTCCTGTATATAGTCTGTACTGTCACCTATAATATTATATACAGTCACATACTCCTGTATATAGTCTGTACTGTCACCTGTAATATTATATACAGTCACATACTCCTGTATATAGTCTGTACTGTCACCTATATTATATACAGTCACATACTCCTGTATATAGTCTGTACTGTCACTTATAATATTATATACAGTCACATACTCCTGTATATAATCTTTACTGTCACCTATAATATTATATACAGTCACATCCTCCTGTATATAGGCTGTACTGTCACCTATAATATTATATACAGTCACATACTCCTGTATATAGTCTGTACTGTCACTTATATTATATACAGTCACATACTCCTGTATATAGTCTGTACTGTCACTTATAATATTATATACAGTCACATACTGATGTATATAGTCTGTACTGTCACTTATATTATATCCAGTCACATACTCCTGTATATAGTCTGTACTGTCACCTGTAATATTATATACAGTCACATACTCCTGTATATAGTCTGTACTGTCACCTATATTATATACAGTCACATACTCCTGTATATAGTCTGTACTGTCACTTATAATATTATATACAGTCACATACTCCTGTATATAATCTTTACTGTCACCTATAATATTATATACAGTCACATCCTCCTGTATATAGTCTGTACTGTCACCTATAATATTATATACAGTCACATACTCCTGTATATAGTCTGTACTGTCACCTATAATATTATATACAGTCACATACTCCTGTATATAGTCTGTACTGTCACCTATAATATTATATACAGTCACATACTCCTGTATGTAATCTTTACTGTCACCTATAATATTATATACAGTCACATACTCCTGTATATAGTCTTTACTGTCACCTATAATATTATATACAGTCACATACTCCTGTATATAGTCTGTACTGTCACTTATATTATATACAGTCACATACTACTGTATATAGTCTGTACTGTCACCTATAATATTATATACAGTCACATACTCCTGTATATAGTCTGTACTGTCACTTATAATATTATATACAGTCACATCCTCCTGTATATAGTCTGTACTGTCACCTATAATATTATATACAGTCACATACTCCTGTATATAGTCTGTACTGTCACTTATAATATTATATACAGTCACATACTCCTGTATATAGTCTGTACTGTCACTTATAATATTATATACAGTCACATACTCCTGTATATAGTCTGTACTGTCACTTATATTATATACAGTCACATACTCCTGTATATAGTCTGTACTGTCACCTATAATATTATATACAGTCACATACTCCTGTATATAGTCTGTACTGTCACTTATAATATTATATACAGTCACATCCTCCTGTATATAGTCTGTACTGTCACCTATAATATTATATACAGTCACATACTCCTGTATATAGTCTGTACTGTCACTTATAATATTATATACAGTCACATACTCCTGTATATGGTCTGTGTCACGGGATGGTTAGAGTCTATACTATAGGCAATGTGTAATATATATTTCATGTGGAATGTATTCTCTAACCTGTTGTAAACATCAGTGTGTAGTTGGCTGATTCGGGTCTAGTGTGTTAGCACATTGTATGCAAATACCTCTAACTAGTGAGGACAATGGGTGGAGATAATCTGATCAGTGTCTCCAAGAAGATGTTGGATGGTGCATTGTCCATAGTAGACAGGGAGTCTGCTCTCCTTGGTATAGGTGAGGGGGGAAGGATCTGTGACTCAGCCCTTCCCACCCACAGATAGAGGAAGTAACAGTTTAGTATATAGTATATAGCTTGCAGTTAGTATGTGTTAGCCGGCCTGTGCACAGCTCTGCAGAGAGCCAGAATTTAGTTACAGGACCAAGGAACCAAAGCTATCATTGGATTGTGACTTCTGTGGACTTATTGTTATTACGGTTGATGTGACCGCCGCCGGCTACTAACTTTGTGGATTACAATAAATTGCTGTTGTCTCCCGACCTCTTGCGTCCCTGTTGATTCAAAAGACCATCCGGAGGAAGACGTATACCTTTGCTCCGTGACAGTCTGTACTGTCACTTATAATATTATATACAGTCACATACTCCTGTATATAGTCTGTACTGTCACTTATATTATATACAGTCACATACTCCTGTATATAGTCTGTACTGTCACCTATAATATTATATACAGTCACATACTCCTGTATATAGTCTGTACTGTCACCTATAATATTATATACAGTCACATACTCCTGTATGTAATCTTTACTGTCACCTATAATATTATATACACTCACATACTCCTGTATATAGTCTGTACTGTCACTTATAATATTATATACAGTCACATACTCCTGTATATAGTCTGTACTGTCACCTATAATATTATATACAGTCACATACTCCTGTATATAGTCTGTACTGTCACCTATAATATTATATACAGTCACATACTCCTGTATATAGTCTGTACTGTCACCTATAATATTATATACAGTCACATACTCCTGTATATAGTCTGTACTGTCACCTATAATATTATATACAGTCACATACTCCTGTATATAGTCTGTACTGTCACCTATAATATTATATACAGTCACATACTCCTGTATATAGTCTGTACTGTCACCTATAATATTATATACAGTCACATACTCCTGTATATAGTCAGTACTGTCACCTATAATATTATATACAGTCACATACTCCTGTATATAGTCTGTACTGTCACCTATAATATTATATACAGTCACATACTCCTGTATATAGTCTGTACTGTCACCTATAATATTATATACAGTCACATACTCCTGTATATAGTCTGTACTGTCACCCATAATATTATATACAGTCACATACTCCTGTATATAGTCTGTACTGTCACCCATAATATTATATACAGTCACATACTCCTGTATATAGTCTGTACTGTCACCAATAATATTATATACAGTCACATACTCCTGTATATAGTCTGTACTGTCACCTATAATATTATATACAGTCACATACTCCTGTATATAGTCTGTACTGTCACCTATAATATTATATACAGTCACATACTCCTGTATATAGTCTGTACTGTCACCTATAATATTATATACAGTCACATACTCCTGTATATAGTCTGTACTGTCACCTATAATATTATATACAGTCACATACTCCTGTATATAGTCTGTACTGTCACTTATAATATTATATACAGTCACATACTCCTGTATATAGTCTGTACTGTCACCTATAATATTATATACAGTCACATACTCCTGTATATAGTCTGTACTGTCACCTATAATATTATATACAGTCACATACTCCTGTATGTAATCTTTACTGTCACCTATAATATTATATACAGTCACATACTCCTGTATATAGTCTTTACTGTCACCTATAATATTATATACAGTCACATACTCCTGTATATAGTCTGTACTGTCACTTATATTATATACAGTCACATACTCCTGTATATAGTCTGTACTGTCACCTATAATATTATATACAGTCACATACTCCTGTATATAGTCTGTACTGTCACTTATAATATTATATACAGTCACATCCTCCTGTATATAGTCTGTACTGTCACCTATAATATTATATACAGTCACATACTCCTGTATATAGTCTGTACTGTCACTTATAATATTATATACAGTCACATACTCCTGTATATAGTCTGTACTGTCACTTATAATATTATATACAGTCACATACTCCTGTATATAGTCTGTACTGTCACTTATATTATATACAGTCACATACTCCTGTATATAGTCTGTACTGTCACCTATAATATTATATACAGTCACATACTCCTGTATATAGTCTGTACTGTCACTTATAATATTATATACAGTCACATCCTCCTGTATATAGTCTGTACTGTCACCTATAATATTATATACAGTCACATACTCCTGTATATAGTCTGTACTGTCACTTATAATATTATATACAGTCACATACTCCTGTATATGGTCTGTACTGTCACTTATAATATTATATACAGTCACATACTCCTGTATATAGTCTGTACTGTCACTTTTATTATATACAGTCACATACTCCTGTATATAGTCTGTACTGTCACCTATAATATTATATACAGTCACATACTCCTGTATATAGTCTGTACTGTCACCTATAATATTATATACAGTCACATACTCCTGTATGTAATCTTTACTGTCACCTATAATATTATATACAGTCACATACTCCTGTATATAGTCTGTACTGTCACTTATAATATTATATACAGTCACATACTCCTGTATATAGTCTGTACTGTCACCTATAATATTATATACAGTCACATACTCCTGTATATAGTCTGTACTGTCACCTATAATATTATATACAGTCACATACTCCTGTATATAGTCTGTACTGTCACCTATAATATTATATACAGTCACATACTCCTGTATATAGTCTGTACTGTCACCTATAATATTATATACAGTCACATACTCCTGTATATAGTCTGTACTGTCACCTATAATATTATATACAGTCACATACTCCTGTATATAGTCTGTACTGTCACCTATAATATTATATACAGTCACATACTCCTGTATATAGTCTGTACTGTCACCTATAATATTATATACAGTCACATACTCCTGTATATAGTCTGTACTGTCACCTATAATATTATATACAGTCACATACTCCTGTATATAGTCTGTACTGTCACCTATAATATTATATACAGTCACATACTCCTGTATATAGTCTGTACTGTCACCCATAATATTATATACAGTCACATACTCCTGTATATAGTCTGTACTGTCACCCATAATATTATATACAGTCACATACTCCTGTATATAGTCTGTACTGTCACCCATAATATTATATACAGTCACATACTCCTGTATATAGTCTGTACTGTCACTTATAATATTATATACAGTCACATACTCCTGTATATAATCTTTACTGTCACCTATAATATTATATACAGTCACATCCTCCTGTATATAGGCTGTACTGTCACCTATAATATTATATACAGTCACATACTCCTGTATATAGTCTGTACTGTCACTTATATTATATACAGTCACATACTCCTGTATATAGTCTGTACTGTCACTTATAATATTATATACAGTCACATACTCCTGTATATAGTCTGTACTGTCACTTATATTATATACAGTCACATACTCCTGTATATAGTCTGTACTGTCACCTGTAATATTATATACAGTCACATACTCCTGTATATAGTCTGTACTGTCACCTATATTATATACAGTCACATACTCCTGTATATAGTCTGTACTGTCACTTATAATATTATATACAGTCACATACTCCTGTATATAATCTTTACTGTCACCTATAATATTATATACAGTCACATCCTCCTGTATATAGTCTGTACTGTCACCTATAATATTATATACAGTCACATACTCCTGTATATAGTCTGTACTGTCACCTATAATATTATATACAGTCACATACTCCTGTATATAGTCTGTACTGTCACCTATAATATTATATACAGTCACATACTCCTGTATGTAATCTTTACTGTCACCTATAATATTATATACAGTCACATACTCCTGTATATAGTCTTTACTGTCACCTATAATATTATATACAGTCACATACTCCTGTATATAGTCTGTACTGTCACTTATATTATATACAGTCACATACTCCTGTATATAGTCTGTACTGTCACCTATAATATTATATACAGTCACATACTCCTGTATATAGTCTGTACTGTCACTTATAATATTATATACAGTCACATCCTCCTGTATATAGTCTGTACTGTCACCTATAATATTATATACAGTCACATACTCCTGTATATAGTCTGTACTGTCACTTATAATATTATATACAGTCACATACTCCTGTATATAGTCTGTACTGTCACTTATAATATTATATACAGTCACATACTCCTGTATATAGTCTGTACTGTCACTTATATTATATACAGTCACATACTCCTGTATATAGTCTGTACTGTCACCTATAATATTATATACAGTCACATACTCCTGTATATAGTCTGTACTGTCACTTATAATATTATATACAGTCACATCCTCCTGTATATAGTCTGTACTGTCACCTATAATATTATATACAGTCACATACTCCTGTATATAGTCTGTACTGTCACTTATAATATTATATACAGTCACATACTCCTGTATATGGTCTGTACTGTCACTTATAATATTATATACAGTCACATACTCCTGTATATAGTCTGTACTGTCACCTATAATATTATATACAGTCACATACTCCTGTATGTAATCTTTACTGTCACCTATAATATTATATACAGTCACATACTCCTGTATATAGTCTTTACTGTCACCTATAATTTTATATACAGTCACATTCTCCTGTATATAGTCTGTACTGTCACTTATATTATATACAGTCACATACTCCTGTATATAGTCTGTACTGTCACTTATAATATTATATACAGTCACATACTCCTGTATATAGTCTGTACTGTCACTTATAATATTATATACAGACACATACTCCTGTATATAGTCTGTACTGTCACTTATAATATTATATACAGTCACATACTCCTGTATATAGTCTGTACTGTCACCTATAATATTATATACAGTCACATACTCCTGTATATAGTCTGTACTGTCACCTATAATATTATATACAGTCACATACTCCTGTATATAGTCTGTACTGTCACCTATAATATTATATACAGTCACATACTCCTGTATATAGTCTGTACTGTCACCCATAATATTATATACAGTCACATACTCCTGTATATAGTCTGTACTGTCACCCATAATATTATATACAGTCACATACTCCTGTATATAGTCTGTACTGTCACCTATAATATTATATACAGTCACATACTCCTGTATATAGTCTGTACTGTCACCTATAATATTATATACAGTCACATACTCCTGTATATAGTCTGTACTGTCACCTATAATATTATATACAGTCACATACTCCTGTATATAGTCTGTACTGTCACCTATAATATTATATACAGTCACATACTCCTGTATATAGTCTGTACTGTCACCTATAATATTATATACAGTCACCTACTCCTGTATATAGTCTGTACTGTCACCTATAATATTATATACAGTCACATACTCCTGTATATAGTCTGTACTGTCACCTATATTATATACAGTCACATACTCGTGTATATAGTCTGTACTGTCACTTATAATATTATATACAGTCACATACTCCTGTATATAGTCTGTACTGTCACCTATATTATATACAGTCACATACTCCTGTATATAGTCTGTACTGTCACCTATAATATTATATACAGTCACATACTCCTGTATATAGTCTGTACTGTCACCTATAATATTATATACAGTCACATACTCCTGTATATAGTCTGTACTGTCACCTATAATATTATATACAGTCACATACTCCTGTATATAGTCTGTACTGTCACCCATAATATTATATACAGTCACATACTCCTGTATATAGTCTGTACTGTCACCCATAATATTATATACAGTCACATACTCCTGTATATAGTCTGTACTGTCACCTATAATATTATATACAGTCACATACTCCTGTATATAGTCTGTACTGTCACCTATAATATTATATACAGTCACATACTCCTGTATATAGTCTGTACTGTCACCTATAATATTATATACAGTCACATACTCCTGTATATAGTCTGTACTGTCACCTATAATATTATATACAGTCACATACTCCTGTATATAGTCTGTACTGTCACCTATAATATTATATACAGTCACCTACTCCTATATATAGTCTGTACTGTCACCTATAATATTATATACAGTCACATACTCCTGTATATAGTCTGTACTGTCACCTATATTATTATATACAGTCACCTACTCCTGTATATAGTCTGTACTGTCACCTATAATATTATATACAGTCACATACTCCTGTATATAGTCTGTACTGTCACCTATATTATATACAGTCACATACTCGTGTATATAGTCTGTACTGTCACTTATAATATTATATACAGTCACATACTCCTGTATATAGTCTGTACTGTCACCTATATTATATACAGTCACATACTCCTGTATATAGTCTGTACTGTCACTTATAATATTATATACAGTCACATACTCCTGTATATAATCTTTACTGTCACCTATAATATTATATACAGTCACATCCTCCTGTATATAGTCTGTACTGTCACCTATAATATTATATACAGTCACATACTCCTGTATATAGTCTGTACTGTCACTTATATTATATACAGTCACATACTCCTGTATATAGTCTGTACTGTCACTTATAATATTATATACAGTCACATACTCCTGTATACAGTCTGTACTGTCACTTATTATATTATATACAGTCACATACTCCTGTATATAGTTTGTACTGTCACTTATATTATATACAGTCACATACTCCTGTATATAGTCTGTACTGTCACCTATAATATTATATACAGTCACATACTCCTGTATATAGTCTGTACTGTCACCTGTAATATTATATACAGTCACATACTCCTGTATATAGTCTGTACTGTCACCTATATTATATACAGTCACATACTCCTGTATATAGTCTGTACTGTCACTTATAATATTATATACAGTCACATACTCCTGTATATAATCTTTACTGTCACCTATAATATTATATACAGTCACATCCTCCTGTATATAGGCTGTACTGTCACCTATAATATTATATACAGTCACATACTCCTGTATATAGTCTGTACTGTCACTTATATTATATACAGTCACATACTCCTGTATATAGTCTGTACTGTCACTTATAATATTATATACAGTCACATACTCCTGTATATAGTCTGTACTGTCACTTATATTATATACAGTCACATACTCCTGTATATAGTCTGTACTGTCACCTGTAATATTATATACAGTCACATACTCCTGTATATAGTCTGTACTGTCACCTATATTATATACAGTCACATACTCCTGTATATAGTCTGTACTGTCACTTATAATATTATATACAGTCACATACTCCTGTATATAATCTTTACTGTCACCTATAATATTATATACAGTCACATCCTCCTGTATATAGTCTGTACTGTCACCTATAATATTATATACAGTCACATACTCCTGTATATAGTCTGTACTGTCACCTATAATATTATATACAGTCACATACTCCTGTATATAGTCTGTACTGTCACCTATAATATTATATACAGTCACATACTCCTGTATGTAATCTTTACTGTCACCTATAATATTATATACAGTCACATACTCCTGTATATAGTCTTTACTGTCACCTATAATATTATATACAGTCACATACTCCTGTATATAGTCTGTACTGTCACTTATATTATATACAGTCACATACTCCTGTATATAGTCTGTACTGTCACCTATAATATTATATACAGTCACATACTCCTGTATATAGTCTGTACTGTCACTTATAATATTATATACAGTCACATCCTCCTGTATATAGTCTGTACTGTCACCTATAATATTATATACAGTCACATACTCCTGTATATAGTCTGTACTGTCACTTATAATATTATATACAGTCACATACTCCTGTATATAGTCTGTACTGTCACTTATAATATTATATACAGTCACATACTCCTGTATATAGTCTGTACTGTCACTTATATTATATACAGTCACATACTCCTGTATATAGTCTGTACTGTCACCTATAATATTATATACAGTCACATACTCCTGTATATAGTCTGTACTGTCACTTATAATATTATATACAGTCACATCCTCCTGTATATAGTCTGTACTGTCACCTATAATATTATATACAGTCACATACTCCTGTATATAGTCTGTACTGTCACTTATAATATTATATACAGTCACATACTCCTGTATATGGTCTGTACTGTCACTTATAATATTATATACAGTCACATACTCCTGTATATAGTCTGTACTGTCACCTATAATATTATATACAGTCACATACTCCTGTATGTAATCTTTACTGTCACCTATAATATTATATACAGTCACATACTCCTGTATATAGTCTTTACTGTCACCTATAATTTTATATACAGTCACATTCTCCTGTATATAGTCTGTACTGTCACTTATATTATATACAGTCACATACTCCTGTATATAGTCTGTACTGTCACTTATAATATTATATACAGTCACATACTCCTGTATATAGTCTGTACTGTCACTTATAATATTATATACAGACACATACTCCTGTATATAGTCTGTACTGTCACTTATAATATTATATACAGTCACATACTCCTGTATATAGTCTGTACTGTCACCTATAATATTATATACAGTCACATACTCCTGTATATAGTCTGTACTGTCACCTATAATATTATATACAGTCACATACTCCTGTATATAGTCTGTACTGTCACCTATAATATTATATACAGTCACATACTCCTGTATATAGTCTGTACTGTCACCCATAATATTATATACAGTCACATACTCCTGTATATAGTCTGTACTGTCACCCATAATATTATATACAGTCACATACTCCTGTATATAGTCTGTACTGTCACCTATAATATTATATACAGTCACATACTCCTGTATATAGTCTGTACTGTCACCTATAATATTATATACAGTCACATACTCCTGTATATAGTCTGTACTGTCACCTATAATATTATATACAGTCACATACTCCTGTATATAGTCTGTACTGTCACCTATAATATTATATACAGTCACATACTCCTGTATATAGTCTGTACTGTCACCTATAATATTATATACAGTCACCTACTCCTGTATATAGTCTGTACTGTCACCTATAATATTATATACAGTCACATACTCCTGTATATAGTCTGTACTGTCACCTATATTATATACAGTCACATACTCGTGTATATAGTCTGTACTGTCACTTATAATATTATATACAGTCACATACTCCTGTATATAGTCTGTACTGTCACCTATATTATATACAGTCACATACTCCTGTATATAGTCTGTACTGTCACCTATAATATTATATACAGTCACATACTCCTGTATATAGTCTGTACTGTCACCTATAATATTATATACAGTCACATACTCCTGTATATAGTCTGTACTGTCACCTATAATATTATATACAGTCACATACTCCTGTATATAGTCTGTACTGTCACCCATAATATTATATACAGTCACATACTCCTGTATATAGTCTGTACTGTCACCCATAATATTATATACAGTCACATACTCCTGTATATAGTCTGTACTGTCACCTATAATATTATATACAGTCACATACTCCTGTATATAGTCTGTACTGTCACCTATAATATTATATACAGTCACATACTCCTGTATATAGTCTGTACTGTCACCTATAATATTATATACAGTCACATACTCCTGTATATAGTCTGTACTGTCACCTATAATATTATATACAGTCACATACTCCTGTATATAGTCTGTACTGTCACCTATAATATTATATACAGTCACCTACTCCTGTATATAGTCTGTACTGTCACCTATAATATTATATACAGTCACATACTCCTGTATATAGTCTGTACTGTCACCTATATTATTATATACAGTCACCTACTCCTGTATATAGTCTGTACTGTCACCTATAATATTATATACAGTCACATACTCCTGTATATAGTCTGTACTGTCACCTATATTATATACAGTCACATACTCGTGTATATAGTCTGTACTGTCACTTATAATATTATATACAGTCACATACTCCTGTATATAGTCTGTACTGTCACCTATATTATATACAGTCACATACTCCTGTATATAGTCTGTACTGTCACTTATAATATTATATACAGTCACATACTCCTGTATATAATCTTTACTGTCACCTATAATATTATATACAGTCACATCCTCCTGTATATAGTCTGTACTGTCACCTATAATATTATATACAGTCACATACTCCTGTATATAGTCTGTACTGTCACTTATATTATATACAGTCACATACTCCTGTATATAGTCTGTACTGTCACTTATAATATTATATACAGTCACATACTCCTGTATACAGTCTGTACTGTCACTTATTATATTATATACAGTCACATACTCCTGTATATAGTCTGTACTGTCACTTATAATATTATATACAGTCACATCCTCCTGTATATAGTCTGTACTGTCACCTATAATATTATATACAGTCACATACTCCTGTATATAGTCTGTACTGTCACTTATAATATTATATACAGTCACATACTCCTGTATATGGTCTGTACTGTCACTTATAATATTATATACAGTCACATACTCCTGTATATAGTCTGTACTGTCACCTATAATATTGTATACAGTCACATACTCCTGTATGTAATCTTTACTGTCACCTATAATATTATATACAGTCACATACTCCTGTATATAGTCTTTACTGTCACCTATAATTTTATATACAGTCACATTCTCCTGTATATAGTCTGTACTGTCACTTATATTATATACAGTCACATACTCCTGTATATAGTCTGTACTGTCACTTATAATATTATATACAGTCACATACTCCTGTATATAGTCTGTACTGTCACTTATAATATTATATACAGACACATACTCCTGTATATAGTCTGTACTGTCACTTATAATATTATATACAGTCACATACTCCTGTATATAGTCTGTACTGTCACCTATAATATTATATACAGTCACATACTCCTGTATATAGTCTGTACTGTCACCTATAATATTATATACAGTCACATACTCCTGTATATAGTCTGTACTGTCACCTATAATATTATATACAGTCACATACTCCTGTATATAGTCTGTACTGTCACCCATAATATTATATACAGTCACATACTCCTGTATATAGTCTGTACTGTCACCCATAATATTATATACAGTCACATACTCCTGTATATAGTCTGTACTGTCACCTATAATATTATATACAGTCACATACTCCTGTATATAGTCTGTACTGTCACCTATAATATTATATACAGTCACATACTCCTGTATATAGTCTGTACTGTCACCTATAATATTATATACAGTCACATACTCCTGTATATAGTCTGTACTGTCACCTATAATATTATATACAGTCACATACTCCTGTATATAGTCTGTACTGTCACCTATAATATTATATACAGTCACCTACTCCTGTATATAGTCTGTACTGTCACCTATAATATTATATACAGTCACATACTCCTGTATATAGTCTGTACTGTCACCTATATTATATACAGTCACATACTCGTGTATATAGTCTGTACTGTCACTTATAATATTATATACAGTCACATACTCCTGTATATAGTCTGTACTGTCACCTATATTATATACAGTCACATACTCCTGTATATAGTCTGTACTGTCACCTATAATATTATATACAGTCACATACTCCTGTATATAGTCTGTACTGTCACCTATAATATTATATACAGTCACATACTCCTGTATATAGTCTGTACTGTCACCTATAATATTATATACAGTCACATACTCCTGTATATAGTCTGTACTGTCACCCATAATATTATATACAGTCACATACTCCTGTATATAGTCTGTACTGTCACCCATAATATTATATACAGTCACATACTCCTGTATATAGTCTGTACTGTCACCTATAATATTATATACAGTCACATACTCCTGTATATAGTCTGTACTGTCACCTATAATATTATATACAGTCACATACTCCTGTATATAGTCTGTACTGTCACCTATAATATTATATACAGTCACATACTCCTGTATATAGTCTGTACTGTCACCTATAATATTATATACAGTCACATACTCCTGTATATAGTCTGTACTGTCACCTATAATATTATATACAGTCACCTACTCCTGTATATAGTCTGTACTGTCACCTATAATATTATATACAGTCACATACTCCTGTATATAGTCTGTACTGTCACCTATATTATTATATACAGTCACCTACTCCTGTATATAGTCTGTACTGTCACCTATAATATTATATACAGTCACATACTCCTGTATATAGTCTGTACTGTCACCTATATTATATACAGTCACATACTCGTGTATATAGTCTGTACTGTCACTTATAATATTATATACAGTCACATACTCCTGTATATAGTCTGTACTGTCACCTATATTATATACAGTCACATACTCCTGTATATAGTCTGTACTGTCACTTATAATATTATATACAGTCACATACTCCTGTATATAATCTTTACTGTTGTCACGGGATGGTTAGAGTCTATACTATAGGCAATGTGTAATATATATTTCATGTGGAATGTATTCTCTAACCTGTTGTAGACATCAGTGTGTAGTTGGCTGATTCGGGTCTAGTGTGTTAGCACATTGTATGCAAATACCTCTAACTAGTGAGGACAATGGGTGGAGATAATCTGATCAGTGTCTCCAAGAAGATGTTGGATGGTGCATTGTCCATAGTAGACAGGGAGTCTGCTCTCCTTGGCATAGGTGAGGGGGGAAGGATCTGTGGCTCAGCCCTTCCCACCCCCAGGTATAGGTGTAACAGTTTAGTATATAGTATATAGCTAGCAGTTAGTATGTGTTAGCCGGCCTGTGCACAGCTCTGCAGAGAGCCAGAATTTAGTTACAGGACCAAGGAACCAAAGCTATCATTGGATTGTGACTTCTGTGGACTTATTGTTATTACGGTTGATGTGACCGCCGCCGGCTACTAACTTTGTGGATTACAATAAATTGCTGTTGTCTCCCGACCTCTTGCGTCCCTGTTGATTCAAAAGACCATCCGGAGGAAGACGTATACCTTTGCTCCGTGACAACTGGTTGGCAGCGGTGGGATCAACAGCGGACAGCGAGATGGACTACAGCAGCCCAGCGATTAATGGAGCCACAACCTCAGAATACAGGAACTGGACTATGGCAAGTCTACAAGTAAGGGCCCGGGAACTAAACCTGAGTTACCAGGGAAGAACGAAAGATCAACTGATCGAGGCACTGGAGGAGATGACCCTGCAAAGCGACCATGAGGAGGGCTGCCCCCAGGAGACAGTAGAGATACAGGAGTGGCAGGTACAGACCCAAAAGAGCAGATGGGTTGTTTTGTATGAGGAGGAGTTGGCAGTGCTGGGGCTAGGAGCAACTGCAGAGCAAAGGAGTAGAGCATTACAGAGGGCTCAGGAAACGGAGAAGGAGGAACAGAGAATGGCGCATGAAAAGGAAAGAATGGCGCATGAAATGCGAATGGCTGAGATAACTATGAGGAATTATAATCAAACGTCGACCCCCAGCCCAACAGTGAGAGAACCACCATATGTCTCCCATAAACACTTCAAGACCTTTGAGGAAGCGGCTGGGGATGTTGATGGATATTTTCAGGACTTCGAACACCAGTGCCGCCTGATGGAAGTCCCAGAGAAGGATTGGGTCCGGTATCTGGTGGGGCACCTACGGGATGGGGCTGCGGAAGCTCTCAGAGCCATGGACCCTAGTGATCAGCGGGACTATGAGGCCATTAAAAGAGCGGTGCAGAAGTATTATGCAGTCACTCCAGAGACCTACCGAGTTCAGTTCCGCTCTTTGTCTTACAATGGGGGAAGCTCCTTCCACATGTTCGCCCACAAGTTGAAGCAAGCATGCAAGCGCTGGCTAGAAGGAGAGGAGGCTGTCACAGTCGATAAGATCCTCCAAGTCATACTTAAGGAACAGTTCTTTTCCCAGTGCCCCGCTGAGATCCGTGAGTGGGTGCTGGAACGGAACCCAGCCACAGTTGAGCAAGCTGCTTCTCTTGCAGATGAGGGCCTGACCATCAAGCCGCAGTGGAAGAGGTTGTTTGCAGAGGAGCGGAAAACTACCACAGTCCGCCAGACACCCTTCAGCCAGCCAACCACCTTTCGTGCCCGGCCTCAGGATTACAATTCCCCCTCTACCCCTGCCCCAGCCCATCGGCCTCCAGCTATGAACAACCCTGTCCCTAGACAACGACCTACTGGAAGAATGCTAGAGCGCAGATGTTTTGGGTGCGGGCGGCCTGGACATTTGCAAGCTAGTTGCCCTGTTAACATGGGGGCACGGGCCACCGTGGCATCCCGGCCTATTCACTACCTGGGAACCACTCCTAGGACAGAAAGTTTGGCCCCATTTCCAGATGACTCCATGAATGACACATCTGTTCCACCTCCAGGGGTCTATGGGATTCAGCCTTCCGCCACACATCCCGCAAACCTTCAGAGGAAGCACTTGCAGGAGGTCCTACTGGATGGCCGAACAGTTGTTGGATTCCGGGACTCGGGAGCTTTCCTAACGGTAGCGGACCCCCGAGTTGTGCGACCCGAGGCCCTAGAGGAGGGTCCTGGCATTTCTATCAAGTTGGCAGGGGGTACTCAAAGACGTATTCCTAAAGCTACCGTGGAACTCGACTATGGTTATGGACCAAAACGATGCACAATTGGTGTGATGAGCGGGCTGCCGGCCGATGTTCTGTTAGGCAACGATGTTGGAAATCTACAGTGCCACTTTGTGGGAGCAGTGACCCGAAGCCAAGCTCAGGGAGAAGCCAACATGGATCCACCGGATTTTCTGACAGATGCCAGCCCTTCAACCCTACAACTTTACCATTCAGTACCGCCGAGGGAACCAACACCAGAACGCGGATGGGTTATCCCGGCAGGAGGACATATGAGCTATAGAGACTGATGTGCATTCCCCAATTTACCTGTGTAGGCCAATTGTGTCATGCACATGTTTTGAGAGGGGGAGGGGTTGTCACGGGATGGTTAGAGTCTATACTATAGGCAATGTGTAATATATATTTCATGTGGAATGTATTCTCTAACCTGTTGTAGACATCAGTGTGTAGTTGGCTGATTCGGGTCTAGTGTGTTAGCACATTGTATGCAAATACCTCTAACTAGTGAGGACAATGGGTGGAGATAATCTGATCAGTGTCTCCAAGAAGATGTTGGATGGTGCATTGTCCATAGTAGACAGGGAGTCTGCTCTCCTTGGCATAGGTGAGGGGGGAAGGATCTGTGGCTCAGCCCTTCCCACCCCCAGGTATAGGTGTAACAGTTTAGTATATAGTATATAGCTAGCAGTTAGTATGTGTTAGCCGGCCTGTGCACAGCTCTGCAGAGAGCCAGAATTTAGTTACAGGACCAAGGAACCAAAGCTATCATTGGATTGTGACTTCTGTGGACTTATTGTTATTACGGTTGATGTGACCGCCGCCGGCTACTAACTTTGTGGATTACAATAAATTGCTGTTGTCTCCCGACCTCTTGCGTCCCTGTTGATTCAAAAGACCATCCGGAGGAAGACGTATACCTTTGCTCCGTGACAACTGTCACCTATAATATTATATACAGTCACATCCTCCTGTATATAGTCTGTACTGTCACCTATAATATTATATACAGTCACATACTCCTGTATATAGTCTGTACTGTCACTTATATTATATACAGTCACATACTCCTGTATATAGTCTGTACTGTCACTTATAATATTATATACAGTCACATACTCCTGTATACAGTCTGTACTGTCACTTATTATATTATATACAGTCACATACTCCTGTATATAGTTTGTACTGTCACTTATATTATATACAGTCACATACTCCTGTATATAGTCTGTACTGTCACCTATAATATTATATACAGTCACATACTCCTGTATATAGTCTGTACTGTCACCTGTAATATTATATACAGTCACATACTCCTGTATATAGTCTGTACTGTCACCTATATTATATACAGTCACATACTCCTGTATATAGTCTGTACTGTCACTTATAATATTATATACAGTCACATACTCCTGTATATAATCTTTACTGTCACCTATAATATTATATACAGTCACATCCTCCTGTATATAGGCTGTACTGTCACCTATAATATTATATACAGTCACATACTCCTGTATATAGTCTGTACTGTCACTTATATTATATACAGTCACATACTCCTGTATATAGTCTGTACTGTCACTTATAATATTATATACAGTCACATACTCCTGTATATAGTCTGTACTGTCACTTATATTATATACAGTCACATACTCCTGTATATAGTCTGTACTGTCACCTGTAATATTATATACAGTCACATACTCCTGTATATAGTCTGTACTGTCACCTATATTATATACAGTCACATACTCCTGTATATAGTCTGTACTGTCACTTATAATATTATATACAGTCACATACTCCTGTATATAATCTTTACTGTCACCTATAATATTATATACAGTCACATCCTCCTGTATATAGTCTGTACTGTCACCTATAATATTATATACAGTCACATACTCCTGTATATAGTCTGTACTGTCACCTATAATATTATATACAGTCACATACTCCTGTATATAGTCTGTACTGTCACCTATAATATTATATACAGTCACATACTCCTGTATGTAATCTTTACTGTCACCTATAATATTATATACAGTCACATACTCCTGTATATAGTCTTTACTGTCACCTATAATATTATATACAGTCACATACTCCTGTATATAGTCTGTACTGTCACTTATATTATATACAGTCACATACTCCTGTATATAGTCTGTACTGTCACCTATAATATTATATACAGTCACATACTCCTGTATATAGTCTGTACTGTCACTTATAATATTATATACAGTCACATCCTCCTGTATATAGTCTGTACTGTCACCTATAATATTATATACAGTCACATACTCCTGTATATAGTCTGTACTGTCACTTATAATATTATATACAGTCACATACTCCTGTATAAAGTCTGTACTGTCACTTATAATATTATATACAGTCACATACTCCTGTATATAGTCTGTACTGTCACTTATATTATATACAGTCACATACTCCTGTATATAGTCTGTACTGTCACCTATAATATTATATACAGTCACATACTCCTGTATATAGTCTGTACTGTCACTTATAATATTATATACAGTCACATCCTCCTGTATATAGTCTGTACTGTCACCTATAATATTATATACAGTCACATACTCCTGTATATAGTCTGTACTGTCACTTATAATATTATATACAGTCACATACTCCTGTATATGGTCTGTACTGTCACTTATAATATTATATACAGTCACATACTCCTGTATATAGTCTGTACTGTCACTTATATTATATACAGTCACATACTCCTGTATATAGTCTGTACTGTCACCTATAATATTATATACAGTCACATACTCCTGTATATAGTCTGTACTGTCACCTATAATATTATATACAGTCACATACTCCTGTATGTAATCTTTACTGTCACCTATAATATTATATACACTCACATACTCCTGTATATAGTCTGTACTGTCACTTATAATATTATATACAGTCACATACTCCTGTATATAGTCTGTACTGTCACCTATAATATTATATACAGTCACATACTCCTGTATATAGTCTGTACTGTCACCTATAATATTATATACAGTCACATACTCCTGTATATAGTCTGTACTGTCACCTATAATATTATATACAGTCACATACTCCTGTATATAGTCTGTACTGTCACCTATAATATTATATACAGTCACATACTCCTGTATATAGTCTGTACTGTCACCTATAATATTATATACAGTCACATACTCCTGTATATAGTCTGTACTGTCACCTATAATATTATATACAGTCACATACTCCTGTATATAGTCTGTACTGTCACCTATAATATTATATACAGTCACATACTCCTGTATATAGTCTGTACTGTCACCTATAATATTATATACAGTCACATACTCCTGTATATAGTCTGTACTGTCACCTATAATATTATATACAGTCACATACTCCTGTATATAGTCTGTACTGTCACCCATAATATTATATACAGTCACATACTCCTGTATATAGTCTGTACTGTCACCCATAATATTATATACAGTCACATACTCCTGTATATAGTCTGTACTGTCACCAATAATATTATATACAGTCACATACTCCTGTATATAGTCTGTACTGTCACCTATAATATTATATACAGTCACATACTCCTGTATATAGTCTGTACTGTCACCTATAATATTATATACAGTCACATACTCCTGTATATAGTCTGTACTGTCACCTATAATATTATATACAGTCACATACTCCTGTATATAGTCTGTACTGTCACCTATAATATTATATACAGTCACATACTCCTGTATATAGTCTGTACTGTCACTTATAATATTATATACAGTCACATACTCCTGTATATAGTCTGTACTGTCACCTATAATATTATATACAGTCACATACTCCTGTATATAGTCTGTACTGTCACCTATAATATTATATACAGTCACATACTCCTGTATGTAATCTTTACTGTCACCTATAATATTATATACAGTCACATACTCCTGTATATAGTCTTTACTGTCACCTATAATATTATATACAGTCACATACTCCTGTATATAGTCTGTACTGTCACTTATATTATATACAGTCACATACTCCTGTATATAGTCTGTACTGTCACCTATAATATTATATACAGTCACATACTCCTGTATATAGTCTGTACTGTCACTTATAATATTATATACAGTCACATCCTTCTGTATATAGTCTGTACTGTCACCTATAATATTATATACAGTCACATACTCCTGTATATAGTCTGTACTGTCACTTATAATATTATATACAGTCACATACTCCTGTATATAGTCTGTACTGTCACTTATAATATTATATACAGTCACATACTCCTGTATATAGTCTGTACTGTCACTTATATTATATACAGTCACATACTCCTGTATATAGTCTGTACTGTCACCTATAATATTATATACAGTCACATACTCCTGTATATAGTCTGTACTGTCACTTATAATATTATATACAGTCACATCCTCCTGTATATAGTCTGTACTGTCACCTATAATATTATATACAGTCACATACTCCTGTATATAGTCTGTACTGTCACTTATAATATTATATACAGTCACATACTCCTGTATATGGTCTGTACTGTCACTTATAATATTATATACAGTCACATACTCCTGTATATAGTCTGTACTGTCACTTATATTATATACAGTCACATACTCCTGTATATAGTCTGTACTGTCACCTATAATATTATATACAGTCACATACTCCTGTATATAGTCTGTACTGTCACCTATAATATTATATACAGTCACATACTCCTGTATGTAATCTTTACTGTCACCTATAATATTATATACAGTCACATACTCCTGTATATAGTCTGTACTGTCACTTATAATATTATATACAGTCACATACTCCTGTATATAGTCTGTACTGTCACCTATAATATTATATACAGTCACATACTCCTGTATATAGTCTGTACTGTCACCTATAATATTATATACAGTCACATACTCCTGTATATAGTCTGTACTGTCACCTATAATATTATATACAGTCACATACTCCTGTATATAGTCTGTACTGTCACCTATAATATTATATACAGTCACATACTCCTGTATATAGTCTGTACTGTCACCTATAATATTATATACAGTCACATACTCCTGTATATAGTCTGTACTGTCACCTATAATATTATATACAGTCACATACTCCTGTATATAGTCTGTACTGTCACCTATAATATTATATACAGTCACATACTCCTGTATATAGTCTGTACTGTCACCTATAATATTATATACAGTCACATACTCCTGTATATAGTCTGTACTGTCACCTATAATATTATATACAGTCACATACTCCTGTATATAGTCTGTACTGTCACCCATAATATTATATACAGTCACATACTCCTGTATATAGTCTGTACTGTCACCCATAATATTATATACAGTCACATACTCCTGTATATAGTCTGTACTGTCACCCATAATATTATATACAGTCACATACTCCTGTATATAGTCTGTACTGTCACCAATAATATTATATACAGTCACATACTCCTGTATATAGTCTGTACTGTCACCTATAATATTATATACAGTCACATACTCCTGTATATAGTCTGTACTGTCACCTATAATATTATATACAGTCACATACTCCTGTATATAGTCTGTACTGTCACCTATAATATTATATACAGTCACATACTCCTGTATATAGTCTGTACTGTCACCTATAATATTATATACAGTCACATACTCCTGTATATAGTCTGTACTGTCACTTATAATATTATATACAGTCACATACTCCTGTATATAGTCTGTACTGTCACCTATAATATTATATACAGTCACATACTCCTGTATATAGTCTGTACTGTCACCTATAATATTATATACAGTCACATACTCCTGTATATAGTCTGTACTGTCACCTATAATATTATATACAGTCACATACTCCTGTATATAGTCTGTACTGTCACCTATAATATTATATACAGTCACATACTCCTGTATATAGTCTGTACTGTCACCTATAATATTATATACAGTCACATACTCCTGTATATAGTCTGTACTGTCACCCATAATATTATATACAGTCACATACTCCTGTATATAGTCTGTACTGTCACCCATAATATTATATACAGTCACATACTCCTGTATATAGTCTGTACTGTCACCTATAATATTATATACAGTCACATACTCCTGTATATAGTCTGTACTGTCACCAATAATATTATATACAGTCACATACTACTGTATATAGTCTGTACTGTCACCTATAACATTATATACAGTCACATACTCCTGTATATAGTCTGTACTGTCACCTATAACATTATATACAGTCACATACTCCTGTATATAGTCTGTACTGTCACCTATAATATTATATACAGTCACATACTCCTGTATATAGTCTGTACTGTCACATTACACATTGTATTAAGCCCTTTGTAATTCTCACAAGTTACATCTGACCCTTCTGATTTATATTTTTTAAATGCCGGATCTTTATTATTTCTCCCACTTGTAACCAGAGCTGTAAGCCATGAGGGGGTTAATGTGAGACGTATATACTTGTCCCCTATATCTCACTATATACTTGCTCAGATGTAAATGTCTCCCCTGTATCCCCATCTGACAATCGCTGCTCCCGTCTATATCCTGATGTGCAGCCCTGGTCCTTTATAAGGAGCTTATAATATGTCTGCACTTACCGAAGAAGTTGAGGAGGAGAAGAGCGGCCGCCTTCATGGTGGGAATGACTGGGGTGAAGACTATACCTGAATAATCTCAGCTCAGGTGTATGCACTAAATATAATACCAGGATACAGTATACACTGACATTGACCTCATCTACACCTATTTGGCACTTGCTACATTAGGAAAGATGCCAAGATTATATATAACCAGCCTGTAAGATGTTTCTTCATATGATGTTTGTTTTAGTTCCAGTTTTGCAATTATCTCATGAGCAATTCTAACTACATACTGTCACGGAGCAAAGGTATACGTCTTCCTCCGGATGGTCTTTTGAATCAACACGGACGCAAGAGGTCGGGAGACAACAGCAATTTATTGTAATCCACAAAGTTAGTAGCCGGCGGCGGTCACATCAACCGTAATAACAATAAGTCCACCGAAGTCACAATCCAATGATAGCTTTGGTTCCTTGGTCCTGTAACTAAATTCTGGCTCTCTGCAGAGCTGTGCACAGGCCGGCTAACACATACTAACTCCTAGCTATATACTATATACTAAACTGTTACACCTATATCTGTGGGTGGGAAGGGCTGAGCCACAGATCCTTCCCCCCTCACCTATACCAAGGAGAGCAGACTCCCTGTCTACTATGGACAATGCACCATCCAACATCTTCTTGGAGACACTGATCAGATTATCTCCACCCATTGTCCTCACTGGTCCTCACTAGTTAGAGGGATTTGCATACAATGTGCTAACACACTAGACCCGAATCAGCCAACTACACACTGATGTTTACAACAGGTTAGAGAATACATTCCACATGAAATATATATTACACATTGCCTATAGTATAGACTCTAACCATCCCGTGACAACCCCTCCCCCTCTCAAAACATGTGCATGACACAATTGGCCTACACAGGTAAATTGGGGAATGCACATCAGTCTCTATAGCTCATATGTCCTCCTGCCGGGATAACCCATCTGTGTTCTGGTGTTGGTTCCCTCGGCGGTGCTGAATGGTAAAGTTGTAGGGTTGAAGGGCGGGCATCTGTCAGAAAATCCGGTGGATCCATGTTGGCTTCTCCCTGAGCTTGGCTTCGGGTCACTGCTCCCACAAAGTGGCACTGTAGATTTCCAACATCGTTGCCTAACAGAACATCGGCCGGCAGCCCGCTCATCACACCAATTGTGCATCGTTTTGGTCCATAACCATAGTCGAGTTCCACGGTAGCTTTAGGAATACGTCTTTGAGTACCCCCTGCCAACTTGATAGAAATGCCAGGGCCCTCCTCTAGGGCCTCGGGTCGCACAACTCGGGGGTCCGCTACCGTTAGGAAAGCTCCCGAGTCCCGGAATCCAACAACTGTTCGGCCATCCAGTAGGACCTCCTGCAAGTGCTTCCTCTGAAGGTTTGCGGGATGTGTGGCGGAAGGCTGAATCCCATAGACCCCTGGAGGTGGAACAGATGGGTCATTCATGGAGTCATCTGGAAATGGGGCCAAACTTTCTGTCCTAGGGGTGGTTCCCAGGTAGTGAATAGGCCGGGATGCCACGGTGGCCCGTGCCCCCATGTTAGCAGGGCAACTAGCTTGCAAATGTCCAGGCCGCCCGCACCCAAAACATCTGCGCTCTAGCATTCTTCCAGTGGGTCGTTGTCTAGGGACAGGGTTGTTCATAGCTGGAGGCCGATGGGCTGGGGCAGGGGTAGAGGGGGAATTGTAATCCTGAGGCCGGGCACAAAAGGTGGGTGGCTGGCTGAAGGGTGTCTGGCGGACTGTGGTAGTTTTCCGCTCCTCTGCAAACAACCTCTTCCACTGCGGCTTGATGGTCAGGCCCTCATCTGCAAGGGAAGCAGCTTGCTCCACTGTGGCTGGGTTCCGTTCCAGCACCCACTCACGGATCTCAGCGGGGCACTGGGAAAAGAACTGTTCCTTAAGTATGACTTGGAGGATCTTATCGACTGTGACAGCCTCCTCTCCTTCTAGCCAGCGCTTGCATGCTTGCTTCAACTTGTGGGCGAACATGTGTAAGGAGCTTCCCCCATTGTAAGACAAAGAGCGGAACTGAACTCGGTAGGTCTCTGGAGTGACTGCATAATACTTCTGCACCGCTCTTTTAATGGCCTCATAGTCCCGCTGATCACTAGGGTCCATGGCTCTGAGAGCTTCCGCAGCCCCATCTCGTAGGTGCCCCACCAGATACCGGACCCAATCCTTCTCTGGGACTTCCATCAGGTGGCACTGGTGTTCGAAGTCCTGAAAATATCCATCAACATCCCCAGCCGCTTCCTCAAAGGTCTTGAAGTGTTTATGGGAGACATATGGTGGTTCTCTCACTGTTGGGCTGGGGGTCGACGTTTGATTATAATTCCTCATAGTTATCTCAGCCATTCGCATTTCATGCGCCATTCTTTCCTTTTCATGCGCCATTCTCTGTTCCTCCTTCTCCGTTTCCTGAGCCCTCTGTAATGCTCTACTCCTTTGCTCTGCAGTTGCTCCTAGCCCCAGCACTGCCAATTCCTCCTCATACAAAACAACCCATCTGCTCTTTTGGGTCTGTACCTGCCACTCCCGTATCTCTCCAGTCTCCTGGGGGCAGCCCTCCTCATGGTCGCTTTGCAGGGTCATCTCCTCCAGTGCCTCGATCAGTTGCTCTTTCGTTCTTCCCTGGTAACTCAGGTTTAGTTCCCGGGCCCTTACTTGTAGACTTGCCATAGTCCAGTTCCTGTATTCTGAGGTTGTGGCTCCATTAATCGCTGGGCTGCTGTAGTCCATCTCGCTATCCGCTGTCGATCCCACTGCTGCCACCAGTTGTCACGGAGCAAAGGTATACGTCTTCCTCCGGATGGTCTTTTGAATCAACACGGACGCAAGAGGTCGGGAGACAACAGCAATTTATTGTAATCCACAAAGTTAGTAGCCGGCGGCGGTCACATCAACCGTAATAACAATAAGTCCACCGAAGTCACAATCCAATGATAGCTTTGGTTCCTTGGTCCTGTAACTAAATTCTGGCTCTCTGCAGAGCTGTGCACAGGCCGGCTAACACATACTAACTCCTAGCTATATACTATATACTAAACTGTTACACCTATATCTGTGGGTGGGAAGGGCTGAGCCACAGATCCTTCCCCCCTCACCTATGCCAAGGAGAGCAGACTCCCTGTCTACTATGGACAATGCACCATCCAACATCTTCTTGGAGACACTGATCAGATTATCTCCACCCATTGTCCTCACTAGTTAGAGGGATTTGCATACAATGTGCTAACACACTAGACCCGAATCAGCCAACTACACACTGATGTTTACAACAGGTTAGAGAATACATTCCACATGAAATATATATTACACATTGCCTATAGTATAGACTCTAACCATCCCGTGACACATACCCTGTTTCCCCGATAATAAGACATGTTCTTATAATTAATTAGCTAACGAAATATATGACCTTTCTTATTTCCAGGGGATGTTTTATGCAGCGGCTGGAGCGGGGAACAATCGGCAAACAAAGTGGGGAACAATTAGCGGAGTGCCGGCATGACTGCCGGTTGTATGTGATCCAGAAGGTGAAGGGGAAACAGGGTATAATCTACAGACTCCAGATACAGCGTCTTGCAAAAGTCTTCAGCCCCTGCTATAGCAATACTTTGTAGATCCTCCTTTGTCTACAATTCCAGCTACAAATCTATTGGGCTCGGTCTTTGTACATCTGGAGATTACATTTCTGCCCCTTCTTCTTCTTTGCAGCCACATTGGATGGAGCGTCTGTGATCAGTAATTGTCATGTCTTGTCACAGGTGCTCAATGGGATTTGGGTCTGGCCTGTGACGGGGCTGTTCTCACCCCAGAATATTCTGTGATCTAAACCAGTCACTGGGGCTTGGGCTGGAGGTTTCGGGTCATTACTGGAATCTCCTTCTCTGTCTCATGTCTTTTGCGGCCTCCAGTCTCAGGATTTCGTCCAGGATTTCCCTGTGTTTCGCTCCATCCATCTTCCCATCATCTCTGAGCAGCTTCCTTGTTCCTGCTGCCTCCACCCAGCATGATGCTGCCCCCTATGTTTCATAGAGGGGATGACGGGGTGTTCAGGGGGATGGGCAGGGTTACTTTTCCACCACACATAGCACTTTGTATTTAGGCCATAAAGTTCCCCTTTGGTCTCCTCTCACCTTCTTCCACATGTTTTTGGTGTCCCGCTATATGTCTTGTGGCCATAAACTGCAGACGCCCCTTCTTATGTCTTTTTTACCGCTTTTCGATATAGATTGTCAGATTTGTGGGGTGCGCAGTGACTTCTAGTCGCCCTGTGGACAGATTCTCCTGTACCTGAGGATTTCTGCGGCTCCTCCACACTGACCATGGGCCTCTTGGTGGCTTCTCTGACCAGCGCTCTCCTTATCAGCGATCTGTTGGTTTACGTTGACGGCCATGTCTTGTAGGTTTGCAGTTGTAGAATAATTTATACATTTTTGGATGATGGACTGAACAAGGCTCCTTGGGATGCTCAAAGCTTGGGAGATGTTTGTATAACCTGACCCTGCTTTACACTTCTCCACAACTTTATCTCTTAGGTGGCTGGTGAGTTCCTTGGTCTTCATGATGCTGTTTGTTCACTAGTGCTCTCTGGATTTTATTTACAGGTATCAGAGTACAGGGGGCTGAAGATTTTTGCAAAGTTCAAGCCACTTTATACACTGCGCTACAACTTATTATACAAATCAGATTTAGGGGTCAGAAAGATGTAATTTTTTTTGCTTTTCAATTAAACTTATGGATGGATTTGTGTCTCGGGGGTCTTTGGATCAATGAAATCAATCTAAAAAAATAAAAAAATCATATTCACCATCCTTTACCTCTTCTGTGCCTCCTCGTGGGTGTCAGGTGCTCTCCTACTGATATTCGGTGCTCTTCTGTAACGTTATCGGCCTAGGATCACCAATGAGGACTGTAATTGGGTTTCAGAGATGACATGGGCACCCCGGGTGCCATGACGTCATGACGCTTCCCAATAAGGAAGATATGCTGACTCTGACAGATTAACTCCTTGAATGCCGTGATCAATAGCAATCACGGCATCCATGGATTGTGGGGACAAGATCGCACCCCGCCAACTCTTGGATCCTGTGGGGTTGTCATGGTATTCAGCAGGCCGGCCTATGCCCCTCTCTGTCCCTCATTTGTACACCGGGGCACCCGAAGGACGGAAAGCCCAATCGCCAAAACAGCGGTTACTCGCGGACACCCGCGGGCCCCATAGACTATAAAGTCCTCCACTTTTCTCAACGCCAATTTTCTGTGTTTTTTGCGGTGGAGTCTCCAATGGAGCCACCGGCACAGATGTCAGCTCACCTTTGTCATCAAAAAAGTTACAGGCGTCAGGATACGGGAACCCTGGGAAAATCCTTCCTTTTCAAGAGTCACATTTTATTTGTAAAAGCGGTAAAACCCAATAAAAACCGAAATATATAAATCTGGTATCGCCATCATCGTAATGACCAGCCAGACGAAGCCACCATGTCATCTATAGTGCAGAGGGAGAGAAATTTACTAAGCATAATTTGAATCTCACAGACAAGGTGAAGCAATCTGCAACGTCTTGTGATATTGGCGTTCACAGCAAACAATGAACTTTTGGGGGTCTTCCATCCTACTGAAACTTTAGGCTGCTCTGGAAATGACATATGGAAGGCGAAAACGATTCCACAAAAATCTGCCCTCCCAAAACCACACAGCGCTTTTTTCATTATCGTATTGCAATGTTTGGCTCCATTCACACAGAGTAACGTTGGTGTTTTTTGTGCTTATTTTGTGCTTATTTTGGCACATAGCGCCGCGCAACGCCGCGTTTGCGCCGTTCAACGCGACCACAAAATAGCGCGGCGCAAACGCGGCGTATATGCGATGTTTACACAGCGCTATGTGCCAAAATAAGCACAAAATAAGCACAAAAAACGCCAACGTTACTCTGTGTGAATGGAGCCTTAATAAATTATTTTTTTTTTAAATGTAGATTGTGAGCCCCACATGGAGCTCACAATGTACTGTATTTTTCGGACTATAAGACGCACTGGACTATAAGACGGTTTTAGAGGAGAAAAATAGGGAAAAAAAAATTTCAGGCAAAAAATAGTAAAATATTTAATATATGAGAGTTGTAGTTTTGGAACAGCTGCAAGGCCACATTGACAGGTGACCCTGCAGCTGTACGGGGATGTATAGGGCGTTTTTTTTGTGGGGCCAGGTGTACTTTTTAGTTATACCATTTTGGGGAAATGTTTATTGCTTAGATCACCTTTTATTTAATTCAGAGGCAAAACAGAGAGAAAAACCCGGCAGTTTAGCACTTTTGATTTTGACGTTCACTGTACATAAAACTATTAGTAGACCGGGCATTTTCAGACACAGGGATACCTAATGTGTATGTTTCACAGTAATGTTATACTTTTATATGTATTCTAGGGAAAGGAGGTGAACTTTTATTTATATTATTTTTTATTATATTTTTTTTTAAGTGTTTTTTTTTTAACTATTTTATTATCCCCCGCCTAGGGGGCTTGAACCTGCAATCAAGTGTATTGCCGTCTATGGGAGATTCTATACATTACTATCGCGAAGTGTCATAGACCAGCCGTGATAGTAATATATATCTATGACAAGCCTCGGAGCCTTCATTAGGCTCCCGGCTGTCATCGGAACAGGTCGGCTCCTGCGGCCTCGCCGTGCAGGAGCCGGCCTGCATCACTAAAGGTATGGGGCCGGTGGGGAACGGCCCCGGGGCTAACTGACTGCCGGGACCTGTGGAGGAGGAGCGGATTTGCAGCATGGCCGCGCTACTGCCACCGCTGGTTTTCTTCAGCGGCAGGAGCGCGGCAATCTGCAGGCCCCGGCAGCTAAGACAGTCCCCGGCATCTGCTGTAATAGACCGGCGGATGCCGGGGAGTGTCTTAGCTGCTGGGGCCTGCAGATTGTCACGCTCCTGCCGCTGAAGAAAACCAGTGGTGGCAGTAGCGCGGCCATGCTGCAAACCCACTCCTCCACCCACATTCAGACTATAAGACGCACCCTCATTTTCCTCCGAAATTTGGGGGAAAAATAGTCCGAAAAATATGGTACATTTTTCCCTATCAGTATGTCTTTTTTGGAATATGGGATGCAAATCCATGCAAACACAGGGAGAACATACAAACTCCTTACAGATGGTTTTTTGCCCTTGGTGGGATTTGGGCACCAGGACCCCAGTGCTGCAAGGCTGCAGTGCTAACCACTGAGCCACCACGTGGCCCCAAGTCTTAATAAATTCTGTGAAATAACTGCAGGGTCAAATTGCTCAGCAAACCCCTTGATCAATTCCTTCTGAGATGCAGGTTCTAAAATGGGGTAATTTGATGGAAAAAGGGGGGGGGGGGGGTCCCTGTTTTGGTAACTCAGGGGCTCTGCAAATGTATCATGGTGCCTGAGAACTATTCCAGCAAAAGTTTCCCACAGCTGCCCTGAACGGCGAAATATTTGGATTCAATCAAATCTGTTCCTTTATGGAACAGAGGACTTTAGTCATCTTTACTCAGTAGCATCTACATTACATACAGTATTTACACACACAGCTTAGTTACACTCACGTTACATACACACACAGCTTACTTACACACAGCTTAGTTACACTCACATTACTTACACACACAGCTTACTTACACTCACATTACACACACACACACACACACACACACACACACACACACAGCTTAGTGAATCAGTATCCCTACGCTATGCTGAGGAGGCCCAATAGGCCGAAACAGCGCTGTCCATAGCTGGGAATCTGTTCCTTTTGGAATAGAGATACTAATTTGGCAATTAAATCCACATCATGATTAAAAAGACTTTATAACTGAGTCGTTCATGATGTTAAGGATGCTGCCCTCTAGAGGGTGGTGTACATAGTGCACTGTTCTCCTAATTCCATCCAGGAGACTAGATTTGCATATTTTTTTACCCAGAATCCCTAGCGGAGCAGGAATGACTTGTAAGTCTCCGTACTGCCTATGTAGGCAAACACTCTCCCTCACATTATATACACACACAGCTCAGTTACACTCACATTACATACACGCACACAAATTAGTTACACTTACTTTATTTACACACACACAGCTTAGTTACGCTCACTTTATATACACACACAGTTCTTCAGCACACACATTATAGACACAGTACTGCTGTACTCAAGGTAGATACACACACAGCACTGCTGAATATACAATTCAAATACACACAGCTTTACTATGCACACACACGCACTATATATATATATTATATATATCCTGTATATACTCAAGTATATTGAATATATATTGTACATTGAAAATGTCACATGACTGGTCCGCAGTGAAAGACATCTGTGGGAGGGCGCTGGAGCCCCAAGATGTTTCCAGAGCATCTTCTCTGCCTTGGAAACATCTTAAGGCAGCCCTGGAGACAGTGCTGCCTCACCGACTACCTATTGGCAGCAGCGCTGTTCCAGCGGCCTCCCACAGATGTCTTTCACTGCGGACTAGTTCAATTACCACTCAAGTCAATACGGTAATTGACTTGACCGCATTGACTCGGCTGCAGCGGGCCTCCGCTCCAGTCCCGGCCCCATCCCCCGGCTACAACACACATCGAGTGACGTGGCCACGTTAGCTCAGGCCCGCATCCAGCGTGTGTCGATGACGTCTTACTGCGTCTCAGCACAGACGGCGTCATCACGCCCCCTACGCTGAGGCACAGGAGCAGCCGCGGGAGAAGATGAGCAGTGGCGGCAGCGGGAGCAGCAGCGCGAGTTTGGTAAGTATTAGAACTTAATGTTTGTTTGTTTTATAATAGGTCGCTACCTGCTGAAGTTTCCCCAGCAGTTATCGGCCTATTTACCAACCTCCCCGGGCCTGCTCACTGCCCGTGCGGGTTTTGACACAGAGAGACGGGGCGAGCTTCGTCTCTCTCTTGTCAAAACCCGCCTGCCGCGACCATCGCGGTCGCGGCTTTCCCTTCCGCTGTCGGCTCAAATGAATGAGCCGACATAGGAGGGAGCTGCCGGGCAGGTCTACATAGACCACCATTGTAAAGGGGCGGATTTTGAAGCGAATTCCGCTGTCAAAATCCGCCCCTTTGCCCACGTGTGAACTAGCCCTTATACTCGGGGATCTTTTCAGACCCCCGAGTATAATAATCGAAGCCCCAGGGGAGGTGAGAGAACATAATAAACATTTTACTCACCTCTCCGATGTTAATCCAAGCAGGCTTCAGGCCTATATGGTAATTCCCAGACGTCACGTGGCCTGGGATATTACCATATAGGCCCAAAGCCTGTGGTAGTAGTAATAGCCTGTTACTGCTAGCACAGGCTTTGGGCCTGTATGGCATCAGGCTGCTACTGCTAGCACAGGCTTTGGGCCTATATGACGTCTGGGGCATTATCATACAGGCCCAAAACCTGTGCTAGCAGTAACAGGCTATTACTACTACCACAGGCTTTGGGCCTATATGGTAATAATCCAGACCACGTGACATCTGGGCATTACCATATAGGCCTGAAGCCTGCTAGGAGTAACATGAGCACAAACAGAATGTCATGCATTTCCTCCCCTCGGCTTATACTCGAGTCAATAAGTTTTCCCCATTCTTTTGTGTTAAAATTGGGGGGGGGGGGGGGGGGTCGGCTTATATTTGGGTCGACTTATACTTGAGCATATATGGTATATAGATATACACACACACACAGATTTACTATGTACACAACACATATATACACACATAGCTCATGTATACATACCTCCCAACCATCACAGATTTAGCAGGACAGTGACAGATTTCGGCTTCTATCTGGGTTCCTATCACCAGCTGAGGCCCTATAAAGCTCTTACTGTTCTTGTTGAATTTGTTTCGGCATCAGGAGTTCTACAACTTATAAGAAGGCTCCTAGGACTCTCTATAACCTCTCTCTAGCTCTTTAATACAAAAACAGACTTAGGGAGCGTTCACACTACCGTCGGTGTCCGACAGGTAGTGTCCGCTCCTAGTATCCGCTCAAAATCTGGCATGGACATTAGGGGCGGACACTACCTGTGTGCAGGGTTCTTCTGTCCGCTTGAGAAGTCGGACATCTTCACTTGCGGACAGGGAAGGACGGGCACGGGGTGCAAAAGAACGCACCCGATGCCCATTGAAATGAATGACAGGTGTCACGGACACAGGTAGTGTCCGCTCCTAATGTCCGTGACAGATTTTGAGCGGACACTAGAAGCGGACACTACCTGTCGGACACAGACGGTAGTGTGAACGCCCCCTTAGTAGTGTATAACCAGTCACAGGGTAGAGACAATGTAACTGGTTCTTAGGGATTTGCACACATACAGTGGGGCAAAAAAGTATTTAGTCAGTCACCAATAGTGCAAGTTCCACCACTTAAAAAGATGAGAGGCGTCTGTAATTTACATCATAGGTAGACCTCAACTATGAGAGACAAAATGAGAAAACAAATCCAGAAAATCACATTGTCTGATTTTGTAAGAATTTATTTGCAAATTATGGTGGAAAATAAGTATTTGGTCAGTAACAAAATTTCATCTCAATACTTTGTTATATATCCTTTGTTGGCAATGACAGAGGTCAAACGTTTTCTGTAAGTCTTCACAAGGTTGGCACACACTGTTGTTGGTATGTTGGCCCATTCCTCCATGCAGATCTCCTCTAGAGCAGTGATGTTTTGGGGCTGTCACTTGGCAACATGGACTTTCAACTCCCTGCAAAGGTTTTCTATAGGGTTGAGATCTGGAGACTGGCTAGGCCACTCCAGGACCTTGAAATGCTTCTTACAAAGCCACTCCTTCGTTGCCCTGGCGGTGTGCTTTGGATCATTGTCATGTTGAAAGACCCAGCCACGATTCATCTTCAATGCCCTTGCTGATGGAAGGAGGTTTGCACTCAAAATCTCACGATACATGGCCCCATTCATTCTTTCATGTACCCGGATCAGTCGTCCTGGCCCCTTTGCAGAGAAACAGCCCCAAAGCATGATGTTTCCACCCCCATGCTTTACAGTAGGTATGGTGTTTGATGGATGCAACTCAGTATTCTTTTTCCTCCAAACACGAAAAGTTGTGTTTCTACCAAACAGTTCCAGTTTGGTTTCATCAGACCATAGGACATTCTCCCAATACTCTTCTGGATCATCCAAATGCTCTCTAGCAAACTTCAGACGGGCCCGGACATGTACTAGCTTAAGCAGTGGGACACGTCTGGCACTGCAGGATCTGAGTCCCTGGCGGCGTAGTGTGTTACTGATGGTAGGCTTTGTTACATTGGTCCCAGCTCTCTGCAGTTCATTCACTAGGTCCCCCCGCGTGGTTCTGGGATTTTTGCTCACCGTTCTTGTGATCATTTTGACCCCACGGGGTGAGATTTTGCGAGGAGCCCCATATCGAGGGAGATTATCAGTGGTCTTGTATGTCTTCCATTTTCTAATTATTGCTCCCACAGTTGATTTCTTCAATCCAAGCTGGTTGCCTATTGCAGATTCTGTCTTCCCACCCTGGTGCAGGGCTACAATTTTGTTTCTGGTGTCCTTTGACAGCTCTTTGGTCTTCACCATAGTGGAGTTTGGAGTCTGACTGTTTGAGGGTGTGCACAGGTGTCTTTTTATACTGATAACAAGTTTAAACAGGTGCCATTACTACAGGTAAGGAGTGGAGGAAAGAGGAGACTCTTAAAGAAGAAGTTACAGGTCTGTGAGAGCCAGAAATCTGGATTGTTTGTAGGTGACCAAATACTTATTTTCCACCATAATTTGCAAATAAATTCTTACAAAATCAGACAATGTGATTTTCAGGATTTGTTTTCTCATTTTGTCTCTCATAGTTGAGGTCTACCTATGATGTAAATTACAGACGCCTCTCATCTTTTTAAGTGGTGGAACTTGCACTATTGGTGACTGACTAAATACTTTTTTGCCCCACTGTATATCCTGATATAAAGGAGGCACATACATATTAATATAAGATATAATATAATATATATAATATTCTGTATCTCCTAATAAACAAATGTACGGTCATGGAAGGTAAAGCGGATCACATGAATCCTCCTGTAGGCGATCACCTTATGCCAAGTACTGTCTCTGTTCTGGATTTACTGGTACTAGTAAAATAAAATATCAGAATAGTCCCCGGAGGTAAGAAGGGAAATATTTGTTCTCACTGATCTGTAGGAAACTAAACAGTCACTAACACCAGGAGGCATTCCTTACAGTACAGCAAATAGATGGCGTGCCAGTCATACTGCTGCCACTATGTAACCGGAGATAGTACAGCACAATATGTCACCTGCACACACTGTCATCTACAGATCCCCCATAACAGTGTCATCTACAGATCCCTCATAACAGTGTAATGTACAGATCCCCCATAACAGTGTCATCTACAGATCCCCATAACAGTGTCATCTACAGATCCCCATAACAGTGTCATCTACAGATCCCCATAACAGTGTCATCTACAGATCCCCCATAACAGTGTCACCTACTAGAGATGAGCGAACAGTAAAATATTCGATGTTCGTTATTCGTTCCGAATAGCATCTCAATATTGGACTATTTGAACGAATATTGAACCCCATTATAGTCTATGGGAGAAAATGCTTCGTTTCAGGGGATCCCACCATTCGACTCAGAAGAGTCACCAAGTCCACTATGACACCTCTGCAATGCAACTGGGACAGCAGGGGGCGCATGTCTGGGGGCATCTAACACACCAAAGTCCCTCTATTACCCCACTATCACAGCCTAACAACTACACACTATACACACTCACTACAACCTCTATCAAAGTGGGAAAATACCTGGAAACCTTTACTCCCCAATTGACAGAAACCCAAATTTAAGCTAAAGAAACATTAACAAACCTATCGGGTCCTTTACTCGTCAGTCATCATTATGTAGAGCCATTTAAACCTCCCACTACCCTCCCCTGACAAAGGCGACTCGCTGAAACGCACGTTGGGTGGTCGGCTCGCGTGTGTCCCTGTGACGCTTGTTTTAGCACGTTTCCACATGGGTCAGCATCTTTTGATCTATTTGCCTTGACTGGCTTAAACATTGCTGTCCCTTATATATGTCTTCACTTTGTAGGCTGGGATTTTTCTAAGATGGATTCTAATAGATAATCAGTAGGTGTGTTGCACTTTGGATAGAAACTTTATGTATTTTTCGTGACATCACATTGTTATACTTACATATTAGTCCATCTGGTAAGATTGCTTTTACTTTAATGTCTTATGGGTGTGACTCAATGTAGCCAACCTTGAGATACACGGCAATAATTATTTGTTACATGGTTACATATACAAATATTTAAGTGACACATTACACATACATTCACATTAATCAGACAGCAATTATTATGCATATGATCTATGTGTTACTTTGATTTAATGCTTTATGCTTTGTATGATTAGGAGACTTCAATACTCGCTCTTTTGCTGACCTGTAGTGGGGATTTTCCTGTACTGCTATCTGTCATTCTTTTTGTCTATAAATGTATTTGTATATTTCAATATAATTGTACAGATATTTTTCCATAATTGATGTTAGGTGCATTCTTTATCTTATCTTTGTTTTTTGCTTGTGAGCTTGTCCTAGAGGTAATGGCACGCAGTTGAAGGGGTTTAATCGCATCTCATCTCACAAACAACATGCCCTTATATGGCCACGTCACCAGGAAAATAATGGAAATATAACTTGTTCAATTTCAAGACAAAACCCCCCAAATTGTCAAATCATTAGAACAGAACTGGCTGTGGCAGGAAGGGAATATATAAGCTGTGCGAGCGAATATCAGGGAACACCCCAGAATTACAGCTTAGGAGGAAACAGACACCAGAAGTGACCCCCAAAGTGACTCCCAGGGTGACTCCCCCAATCATAGGAGCTATTGGGACATAGTTGGGAATTTGGTGTTTGCAATGTACCCCGCACAGCGTTGTATTCACTTTTCACTATGTCGCTTGGCTCATTACACCCCCTGATAAATTCTGTGAGGGGTGTAGTTTCCAAAATGGGGTCACTGTTTGGGGGTTTTCCTTGTTTTGGTCCTCTAGGGGCTCTGCGAATGAGACATGGCACCTGAAAACTATTCCAGCAAATTCTGATCTTCAAATGCCCAGTGTCTCTCCTTCTCTTCCGTGCGCTCCTGTCTGCCCAAATATCAGTTTACACCCCCATGTGGGGTATTTCTGTGCATGGGAGAAATTGCACAAACTGTGAGATGGATTTTCTACTTTAACCCTTTGTGAATGTGATAATTTTAGGCATAATTGAATGTATTACTGGATAAAAATGAAACGTCTAAATTTCACCTCCATAATATTTTAATTCCTGTGAAATGCTTAAAGGGTTAACAAACGCCCAAATGCTGTTTTGAATTATTTGAGGGGGGCAGTTTTGAGGGGGTTTCTATTATATAGGCCTTTATAATTCCTTTCAGAACTGAAGTCGTCCCTAAAAAATGAGTTTGGGAAATTTTCTTGTAAATCTGGAAAATCAGTGTTAGGCTGCATTCACACGGAGTAAACGCTGGCGTTTTTTGTGTGTTTTTTGCACATAGCGCCGCGTTTACGCCGCGTAGCGTCGCGTTAACGCCGCGTATACGCCGCGTTAACGCCGGGCAACGCCACCGCTAAATAGCGCGGCGTTAACGTGGCGTATACGCAGCGTTAACGCGACGCTACGCGGCGTAAACGCGGCGCTATGTGCAAAAAACACACAAAAAACGCCAGCGTTTACTCCGTGTGAATGCAGCCTTACACTTGTAAGCCCTGTGATGTCCAAAATACATTAAAGGCTGCATTCACACGGAGTAACGCCAGGCGTTTTTTGTGTGTATTTTGTGTGTATTTTTACAGCCGTAAAAAGCAGTCTCCATTGAGTTCTATAGTAAAATGCTGGCGTTTTTTTACGTCCGTAATTTTACGGACGTAAAATTACGGACGTAAAAATACAGGCGTATTTTACTATAGAACTCAATGGAGACTGCTTTTTACGGCTGTAAAAATACACACAAAATACACACAAAAAACGCCTGGCGTTACTCCGTGTGAATGCAGCCAAAAGACGATCAAAAGATGGTGCCGATATAAAGCCGAGATATGGGAGATAATATTTATTCATGTATTTGGATGGTATGACTATCTGCCTGACAAGCAGAGCATTTCACATTTTGAAAATTGCATTTTTTTTTTTCAAATTTCCGTCAAATTTCCAAAATTTTTAGAAATAAATACAAAAATTTTGATCAATGTTTACCACTAACATGAAGTACAATGTGTCATGAAAAAACATTCTCAAAACCACTTGTGTAAGTTATAGTGTCTCAAAGTTATTGCCCTATACAGTGATATACAGTATGTCAGATTTGAAAAATGAGGCCTGGTCCTTAACCGGTTAAAGGGACGTTGCACACTATATACAAGAGTATATATGTGACTGTGCATAATATTTAAAGGGAGAGTGCGCTGATTCTTGATAGAAATGATGGTACAACCCAGGGGCAGGAGAACAGAGGACGGAGTTGTAGTGGCGGATGATATGCCACCTGCTCAATCCCGCACCCCAGCCCCACTTCTGGTCCGGACACCCCTGATGAAGGTCCTATAGCACTCCCAGATGGGACCTCTCCTCTCTGAGCCGGTGTGATGGTTTTCGGAAGGGCGCTGATGGTAATGTAGGCAGGACTCAGGAAGCCAGCGGTTG